>NW_008358642.1:2146946-2177390 GCF_000622305.1 Nannospalax galili | reverse complement strand
CTATCTATCTATCTATCTATCTATCATCTATCTATCATCTATCTTCTATTTTCTAATTTATCTGTTATATCTATTTTGTCCCATTGATCTATCTATGACTGTACTTTGGATCACAAGTGTTTACCTATAGCCTACTTAATAAAATCTCAGTCCCTAGCATGCTTCTACTAGGAGGAGTTAGAATCTTTAAGAGAGGCCTAGTGGGAGATCTTCATGTCACTGGGTCATGTCCTTGAATTAGAGGGTGAGACTCCAGCCTTCCTCTCTGTGCTTCCTGGCCATGAAGTGAGCACTTCAAACATGCTGTGCCACTTTGCCACAGACCCAAAGTAATGTACTCAATCATGAACTGATGCCTCTAAAACTGTGAGCCTTTACTTTCCATAAATTGATTTATCTCAGTTATTTGTTCCGGGAATGGAAAACTGACTAGCATTACATACACAGAAAGGGTGTGTGTGTGTGTGTGTGTGTGTGTGTGTGTGTGTGTGTGTATAGGTGTGTAAAACAAACTTCTGCAAAGAAAGAAGAGCTTGGTTCTTTTTTTTTTCTGGAAACCCTAATTAATAAGACTATTCCATGCCTTTGAGCAGAAGCCCTGACTCGTGTGATTTTCATGCTGTGGCCCTTTCCACCCCACATTTCCTCTGTAGAAAATTGCGTTCTACTTTGATATGCATGATATCAAGAAAGGTTGCCATGACATGATTCATTTCTAATCCAATGGCACTGTACTTATTTTACTTATCAACAATTCTAGGACTTAAATAAATATATTGTGCTCACTAAAATAAGAGGATAATTTGTTAAACGTATTTACAAGTTCTTGTTTTTACTGATTCCATGCATTTCAATTTGAGATTTTGTCAATAACATTTAAAAATGACCAACATTTCAACCACACATAAGTATAATTTCATATTAAATTGATACATTTCTATAAATATATTTACATCCTCACAACTATATTAATTCCTGGTGCCTAATGATAAGTCTTGGGTTACCAAGCAGAAGCTCTTTCTTCCTATCAAAACTGCATAAAATGGAGCCCAGAAATGTACATGGAGGATTTCTTAAAATAGAGCCTTTTTTTCTAATTCCAACACTCATTCAAGTTGTGTTTTGAAATGAAACATTCTCAAGAGTGCAGAGAGCAGTATCTTCTCATCTATGTTCCTCTTCTCCTAACCACTACTTAGAGCTTTGTTCTGTGGAAGATGAAATGTTATGTGGAACACTTCATAAATGTGAGATCCGTTTACTTCACAATTCTAAGATTCTTACATTTCTTATTTAATAATTCAAAGATTTATAACACATACCCTGTAAGGATGTTGTTATATATAAAACTCATTAAAAATGGAACTTTGAAAGCAGATTGTGCAGACACAAAAGTAATTTGTAGCCATGTGTCTCCTCAGGAAAACAAAGAAATAAAAATATTTCCTAGTAGTCATGAGGAAATAAAATCTTTGGGAAACTATAACATATAATCATATTAATTGCACAAGTCAAAGCTTGAAGGTCAATATACTACAAATGCTATAATAATTAATGTGGAAATCTAATGAGTCAGGTTTTGCAAAACTTTTCAACAGCATCTAACAAAATTTACTTACTTGTTTTGGGAAGTGCAAGAGCAAATAGGATTTAGGCAGTTTGGCAATAAAATGCATGGATAAGTGATGAGCTACATTTAAAAATAAATGAGACTACATTGGAACCTATTTGAATAGAAAAATATGAATGAATAATGATTCACATTTGAGCTCTCTTCTAATATTTTACTTTAAAATGTAATAAATCATTCAGTAATAAACTTATGCTGTGTAATGTGGAAATATTTAAATTAATCTGAGAAAAAATAGTTATACTCATTTTAGTGAGAAGAAACCAGCATCTCAGGTCTAAGCCCAGTGTGAACGTGAGGACAAATAAGAAAGTGTTCTGATTGACATAGGATTTGATCCCCAGAGAGAACAACTGTGCTAAACCCGCAGAAAGGGCCCTTAGGTTTCCACTTTAGTGAACTTGTATCTTGCTTTATGTTATTTTTATCTTCCTCTACTCACAGCCTCTCATAGAAGCACATAACAAGTTAAAAATGGTCTGCTTGTATTGTGTCAGCATATAAGAAACTGAGTAGACACATAGTGATGATGGTTTTCAATGATACTTGGTTCCAGGTATTCTATTTACAATATATATTTCCTTTGGGACTTCAGTGGGTGAAAGGAAATAGCTATGAGTGTATGAGCCTTAGCACTGTCATGTTACCCTAGGCATTCTGCTGGATGAGGTACTGAAATTTTATCATCGCTTCAAAGCTTTATTCCCAGTCAACTGAGACATCATTACAATCAACAATTGCTAAGCCTAGGCAATGATTAACTATTACCAAACCACTGCTTAGGCGTAGGAATTTCTTTTATCTCTGAAATACTCTTTGTAGCCTAACGTTAGTTCTCCCATGAGAAGACTGATCCACTGCAGGGGTAGAAGACATATCTTCTTTTCCCACAGCTGGAGTATTTGAGAAACTCTCCAGTAAGATATACTATCTCTATTTCTAGCCCCAGTAAAATAATCTTTGGTAGCATTTAATAAGGTACCATCAGCTACTCTCAAACTTAAATGTCTATTGTTGTTTTTCATTAATGCATAACCTGATCTCCACATGCACTGATGGTTTACAAATAGGATTCTTCTGATCCAGGATACAACCCATCCAATGATGAGAGATGCTCAAAACAATAATTTTGTTAGCGCTGAGCTAAATGAGCAGATCCTGTCTAATCATGAGTCAATACTTGTGAGATCTTTACTCTGTGATTACTAGCATCCTGAAATGCTTGTGTAAGTAACTCACTTAATTTCACATACTAGGTAGATATTTCTTTCAGTCGCATTTTAAAGATATGGAAACTGAAACACTTAAAAGTTAGTGAATGAAATCTTAAAGCAGTTTTAATTTGCATTTCCCTAATTGCTATGGATGTTGAACACTTTTAAAGGTGTTTCTTGATCATTTTTATTTCTTCTTTTGATAACTCTGTTCAGATCCATAGGCCTTTTTTTTTTTAATTGGGTCATATGTTTTCTTGATTCTTTGTAAATTGAGTTCTTTGTATATCTAGGAAATTAATTCTCTGTCAGATAGATAGTTAGCAAAGCTTCTTTCCCACACTTCTTCATTAGATTGGTTGTTTTGTTTGCTTTACAGAAGCTGAGAATCAAACCTGGGTCCTCTGCAAGAGTCAGTGCTCTTAACCTCAGAGTCATCTCTCCAGCCCCCAAATGGTCATTTTCACAATACTAATTTTACCACTCCAGAAGTATAGAAAGTCTTTCCATCTCCTTGTGCCGTCGTCAATCTAGTCAAAGATTTAAAGTTTTTATTCTAGAGGTATTTAACATCTTCAGTTGGGTTTATTCCTCGATACTTTTTTTTTTTTTTGGTCTTTTTGAGACAGGGTCTCCCTGTAGCCCCAGCTGTCCTGGAACTCTCTATGTAGGCCAGGCTGGCCTTGAACTCACAGAGATCCACCTGCCTCTACCTCCAGAGTGCTGGGATTAAAGGCATGCGCCACCATGCCCAGCTCCTCGATACTTTTTTGAGGCTATTTTGAAAAGGACTGTTTCTATGATCTCTTTCTCTGGTTGCTTATTGTTGGCATATATAGAAAAGATATTGATTTTTTAAAATATTTTTTGTATCAGGGTACTTTGATGAATGTTTTGATAATTTCTAGTTTTCTAGTGGGATTTTGGGGTTTTCTTATATATACCATATTATTAGCAAATAGTGATAATTTGACCTTTTCTTTTCCAATAAGTGCCCCTTTAATTTCCTTCACTTGTCTTTATTGCTCTAGCCAGAATTTCTTCAATCACTATATTGAAAAGGAGTGAAGATAGTGGACAGCCTTGTTTCATTCCTGATTTTAATGGGGATGCTTCCAATTTTTCTCCATTTAGAATGATGTTAACTCTAGGTTTGTAATATATAGCCTTGATTATGTTGAGGTATGTTCCCTCCCATCCAATTCCCATTAGAACTTTCATCATGAAAATATGTTGGATTTTGTAAAAGGCCTTTTCTGCATCTATTGAAAAGATCATGCAATTTTATCTCTTTACATCTGTTTATATGATTTATTACATTTATTGAAGCATTTCTGGAATAAGACCAACTTGATGGTGATGGATGATATTTTTGATATGTCTCTGTATGTGATTTGCAAGTATTTTATGCATCTATGTTCATTAAAGATATTGGCCTGTAATTTATTTTTTTGGTCTTTACCTGGTCTTGGAATTAGAGTAATACTGGCTTCAGAGAAGGAGCCTGGGATTTCTCTGTGTCTTAGTGAGAATTCTCTAAAGAAACAGAACCAATAAAATTTATATATATTAGATTAGCTTACAGGATCCAGTCAGAGTAGTCCAACATTGAATGCACCAAACTGGAGAGGCTGAGAATCTGGAAGTTGCTCAGTCCACGAGGCTGGATGTCTCAGCAGTCCCAATCTGGCATTGAAGACCAAGAGGATTCTAGGAGACCTGCTAGTCTTCAGTCTTCATTGGAGTCTGAAGAAACTGGTCACAGCAGGAAGACGAACCCATCATTGAGAGACAAGGGAAGCAAGAAAAAAGCAAGAGCTCCCTTCTATGGGCTTTTATATGGGCTGCCATCAGAAGTAACACCCACATTTAGAGTGTGTCTTCCAGCTTCAGATGATCCAATCAAGAAGGTCTCTCTTATCTCAGTTAATCCCAGATCCAATCAAGTTGACACCCAGGATTAGCCATCACACTATTTCTGTCTTTTTTTAGTATTTAAAGAGTATTGTTTGCCGTTTTTCTTTGAAGGACTGGTAAAATTCTGCTGTGACTCCATCTGGACCTGGGCTTTTTTTAGTCGCTAGGCTCTGTATTACTACATCAACGTCCTTATTTGTTATGGGTCTGCATAAGTTGTTGATGGAAATCAGTGTAGAATACTCTTTAAAACATAAAATAAATCTACTATATGATCCAGCTATAACACTCCTTGGCATATACTCACAGGACTCAATATACTACTACACGTTTACTTGCTCAGCCATTTTGTTGCTATTCTTTTCACAATACCCAGAAATGAAACAACCTAAAAGTCCCTCAACTGATGAATGGATAATGAAAATGTGGTACATTTGCACTATGGAGTTTTACTCCATGATCATGAAATTTGTAGATATTATATTGATGCAACTAGAAACTGTTATAAATAACAAAGACTTAGAAAAACAAGCCACATATTTTCTCTCTCATTTGTGGATCTTAGTTCCCAGTCTTTAGATGTGAGTATATTTGCTGATACGACTGCAGGAGTCAGAAAATAGAAAGTAACCAGGGAGGAAAGGGAAAGAAAGGACCTCCAGTGGGGTGTATTTTTTCTACTTCGTCTTCTGGAACGTATCCTGAGTCTTAGTTGTAGAAGTCGCATTGTAGTTGTGTCACTTAGGGATGGACACCTTACAGTCACTTACTCTCTTCATTTGACCAGTTGTATAACTTTGTAATAGTCTCCATCTGTTGCATAAAGAAGCTTCTTTGATGAATGGTGAGAGGTACACTTTCTGTAAATATAAGCATGCATATTTAGAACAGAATAATAAAATACATTGCTGTAGGTATATGGCATATTTTTTTCTCTAGAATCTATGGCCTCTCCAGCCATGTGTACTTGCCTATGTTTATAGTCCCACACGTGATTTTCCTCCCATTGAGAAGAACTGAAATTCAATTTGGCAGCTGCTGATTGCTCCCAAGATAAAAGTGCCACTACTGCACCAATGGAGATAGTTTGCTGAGCTGGTCATTGTTGTGGTTCATAGAATTTATAAATGTGTAGGCTCATTGATCTTTTTTCACCCTTGACAGCTTGCATTGTATCTTCTGAGTATGAGAGCTAGTCTTCAGGAGGAGGCTTCTCACACATGTCCAGCTCAGTTACTACAAATCTTGTGTCTGCAGCATATTGTGTTCTTCACCTGTAGGGTCTTGCCTTCTAGTTTCGGCAGGCAATCAAGATCTCTGTCAATTACCTATATTATTCTGGGAGTCTCTTGGAGTACCCTGACCAGCAATTAAAAGGGAGGTTTCCTATGTCTGGCACTGTGATATTTGTAGTGTAGCCCTCAAACATGTACTCAAATGTGTATTTTTCAGTAGGCCTATTAAATACTTCATTTCCCTTTGGTTGTTTACAACACTTAAGTATTATCTCATTTTCCTCCTTGTGCTTATGAATATTGCCCCCTCTCTCCAATCAAAGTATCTTCCAAATACATAGGTACACTATAACAAACTAGAGGAAGCTTGACATTAAGTGGTAAGGACAGGTTCACGAAGGTGAAGCAAAAGAGAAGGAGAACACATGCCAGAAGACATTATACACAAATGGCGACAGCCTGAAGGCCACCCAACTCATACCACTTCATTGAAGAACACAGGCATTCCCATTATGTTCATGCCTCCATGTCTACAGATTAAAAAGTTCCATCCAACTTTAAAGGTTCTTTGAACTACTTACGGTTGCATCTGACCTGGAGTTGTCTCCTCTGTCTCCCAATCTGTATGGAGATGTGCTCTTGTCTGTCTTTTGTAGCACTGTAACCCAGTCTAGACTAACACATATACAAAACAAACACTTAACAAAATTTGTTTTATGTTGTCCCATATAATTTTCCTTCGCTATATTTCTATAGAATTTTCAAACATATAACAAACACACAGAGATCTTGCTTCACTCAGAGCATGACCCTTGTCCCCATTCTAAATTATTCAAAAGCATTCCCAGACATCATCTCATCTTGGCAGAGAAGTTACTCTAAATAAATGAATAGAAACCCATGTGACATCTTCTTTTATTAAATACTTGTGAATGCCCTCTGTTAAGTAAGGTATGTGTCTTATTTGAAGTAATGTGAGATGTTATGCTTCTCTTAAAATATGATTTGTAGGGCTGGAGAGATGACTCAGCAGTTAATAAATAGCACTGGCTGCTCTTGCAGAGGACCCAGATTCAGTTCCCAGCATCTACATGGGGACTAACAACCATCAGTTAACTCCAGTTCCAGGGAATCTAATGCCTTCTTTTGACCTCTGTGAGCATTGTATACGTGTGGTACACTTGACATACATGCAGGGAAAACATTCATACACATAAAAATAAATAAATAAATCAAAAAATTAAAGAATCTGGTTTGCCTTGTACATAACATGAACATGCTTTCTGCCCATTTTTACGTTTTAAATCCTCCACTTGTTGGAGGATTGAAACTTGAAACTATTCAGTAGTATGTCTCTACATGGAAACTAGCTTTCTATTTTCTTTCAGTATTTTCAAACATATGCAAACATTGCCTTTTTGGTTTCATTGACTCTCAGAACAACACAATATAGGTCATATTCTCCCTCGACTTCCACGGTGAAGTGGTGAGCATGAAAAGTAAATGTACAGCTTTGAGCCCCAGAGCTGGACAGTCACTTTCATTGTGCAAACAATCAAGCCTGAAAAGATCCAATGAGAGAATTTCTCTGAAGAAATCTTGTTGGACTGCTATGGCATTCCCCCATTTACTCACACTAAGTGAAAGAGACGTTGAGGGCTTCTTACAGGTGGCAGGATTGGGTGGTAATTAACTCATGCAGTAGAAGCTTTGTTAGTGGCAGAGAAACAAACACAACTTAGGGTGTATTCCCATCAAAACTAGTAGATGGAGAGGCAAAGGATCTACGACTTGTGTGGCAGATCATGTGGGAGAAAAAGAATCCGACAAAACATCTTAGCAGGAATTTGTAAGAGATGTGTCAAGAGATGGAGAAGTATGGGAGAAACATACTGCCCAGTCATATTAAAGTCAAAGGGAGCAACTCTTAATTCCAGCCAAGTCAGAAGGTACCAATGGGAAATCATAAAATCATCAGTGGAGTGAAGGGTTCATTTTGCTTACCTCCTCACTCTCACTGTTCCTCATCTTTCTGTGATCAAATCTCCCAGGTCTAAAACTAAAACAGAGAAATGTGGGGTATGGGGCTGTCAAAAACCCTTGTTGGGGGATTAGGAAAGTTCAAAGTTGACAGAAAGTATGGAAATTGTTCACACCCACACAGACACATTCTAGACTCAAGCAGAGCCTAACAGGGAGAGGGGATAAACAAAGACATTGAATGAATCCAGATATTCAGATATTTAGTTGGGCTGTATAACTTCATTGCAGAATTTGTACTGCTTATAAGACTAACCAATAACCAAATATCCTTCACGCACCAAGAATGATTTAAAAGATCCTAAAACTGATCATGATTCCTTCTAGTGGCAAAGTAAGGAGTCTTCTGATGATTTCAGTGCCACAGATGGATTTATTTTCACCTTGCTGAGTCCAGCTCTCTGAGTGTAATGAGAGACACTTAACAAGAGGCAAGTGATTATCATCGAGCTAGTAAGCTTCTAACACACTTATTTACTATACACTCAAACCACGAGATAACCACTTCAGAGATGATAGTTCAAATAAAAAATAGTCTTCCCAGAAAAAACTCTAGAGTAAGACAGAGAGAGACTGGCTGCTGTGAGAGATAGTCCACAGCCGAGAGTGCCACACATATATTTTATGTGTGTTGGAAACTCCATATATCACTTGCACACCCAGTTGGACTCAGAATGTTGAATCTGTATATGATGAGCCCCCTCATCACACAAACTACCAGCTGTGGTGGCACATACCAGTAGGATATGCTGAAGAGGTGGAAATGGGGAATCAGGAGTTTGAGGCCAGCCTGACCTATACCTTAGGAAGGCATTGTGGCATACATCTTTAATCTGAGCACTCAGAAGCCAGAAGGAAATCCATCTCAAGTAAGTTGCAGACCAGCCAGGTCTACACTGAGACCTTGCATAACAAATAAAACAAAACCTATCTAAAACTATGTTTGCTTTGTATTTGTTACACAAAAGCAGATGTGTTTCAGCTCTTCCCTTACAGAAGATTGCAAAGTCAAACTTTTGATATTGGACAGATCTTTGCATTTTTTCATCTTTCACAAAACTAGAGCTAAATTAATTTTCTTAGAAATTATTTCTAATAAGATATTTTAAGTCCAAGATGTTTGAGATTAGAAGATGTCTCTGTACTCAGATTACACAATGTTAAAGGAAGTACATTGTGTTTGAGATACATAATCCTACAGAATCCTAATGGAAGAAAAAACAGCACCCAGAACCAAACACAGGTAGAAAATTTTGTGAACCATTTATTTTTCTTCTGCTCTTTCAGGCAGTTGAGTTCATTTTGGAGCCTCGTATACCACCAAGCTGCTCCTCACGGTCCATATCTGTAGAGCTCAGTACCACTTATACATGTTAAATTTCTTCATAGTCCTGTTATCTTCAGAAAGTCACTCACAGATACTCAATGATGCTAATCATTTTCACTTCCTTATAATACAGAGGTTTTATTCTAAAGGAAATTAGAGTACAATAGAAGAAAGAAGGCATGTGGTGTATAAATGCGAAAGGCTTTATAGGTGTCACAGTAGACTAAGGGCTTAAAAGAAACTACACATTAAGGAGTTCATTCTACAGGGACATGAATTGAAAGTAGGAGGTTGGCAAAGCTCTGTATGCAGCTGCCTAGAGAAAATAACTTATTTGAAAATCATTCTCTTAATAATAGACAAATTACATTTCGTGGTAGATTTCTGAAATGGAGAAGTTTCCAAATCACATTTTTGAGCATCCTCTAATTCTTAACCAAATATGATGGGGCACAGGTGTGAAAAAATGATTATTTAAGTACAGTTCAGTAATATTTAGGACCCAACTGGACATGTATAACAGGCAATGGGAAGCAACAGAGAGCAGATGGGTATGTAAGCCACAAGGGTTTTCATAAGGAACAGAAACGCAACTCATTAGTAATTAATGCACCCAGATCAACCCTGAGATCCAATTGCTTTAAAGGGAACTTCCTAACTTTTAAAAACTGAGCCACCTGTTTTATAAAAAAGGAAAAAATATAGTTGAATGCTGTAGGATCAGAAAGAACAAAAGAAATATTGGAAGCAAATTGGATTTCCAGTTATGTAATGAGAAAAAGTAGGAGAAATAAAGCTAAACAAATACAGATGAGGAAAAGCCACTGCCTGAGTGGAATAGAAACTGGTAATAGAGAAGTTCAGAGTTAAGACAGTTCTAATATTTTTGTATGTTTATTGATTTTTTAAAACTCAATCATAATTATTTGAGAAAATAGTCACCTTATTATAGGAATTAGAGAAAAAAGAAAGCTGGATTGCGTAAGAAGCATTCAAGAACTAAATCAGGATGAAATAGAAATAACGGGGCTTATTAATTTTACTAGCACTCTTAACAGCCACTGACTGGCTTAGGGGTTGATGTAGAGGTCAGGATTTCCTAGAGACCAAGGGTGAGTTACTGGATTGTCTGTCTACTAATAACAAGGGGAAAGGAAGTCCTGGTAATTATTGGACTGCCACCTAAGCTTCAGTCTCCAGAAAGGAGAGGACAAATCATTGAGCAATCAACCTACAGTCACAGAGAACTGAGGACAGAGTACCAACTGACATGCTTTCCAGAGAACAATTTTGTTTCAGGATGAAGACAGAACAGGGACCTCAAAAGATACAGACTGCATGGATTCAGCAGCACATTTTCATCTAAAGTCGAAAATTCTTGAACTGTTGACCTCAGTATTACGGTAGCATGCATGACATGAAGGCCGTCTTCAAAATCATTGGAATTAAAATACATTTGGTTTCTGAAATTAAACTCTCCTTATACTATAGTCATTTGAGAAATTTTCATTTACATCCACAAAGAAATCCCACATCTTTTGATTTCACCCAATTTTATAGACTCTGATGTTACTGAGACAGCCTGTATAGTTCTCTCTCTGTAGCAGCACAGCTGTGCACATAAATAATCTTATCAGTCACTTCCTAACAAATGCCTGCAGGCAAAGAAACCTTGCCAAAATAAGCACTCTGGTCTTTTAATGAATGATAAAATCAATCTTGGCAACCAATTTGGCCTATTGATGTGTTTGGCATAGTTTTTCTGGATGAGTGTGAAGAGTATTGTAACCTACCATAAAGAAGAATAGTAGCCTTCACCCCTAATGTGACATACATTTACTTGCTGTCTGTTTTCTCAAAACTGAATGGCATTATTTGTCTTACCTAACTGTAGGTCTCTGAAATGAATACCTTATGTAAGGAATGCTTACAGATTTTCACTGGGGATCGCTGCCACATTTTATTTTCTGAAGACAAACTTGGTTAAAAATTTAATATCATAACAGTTACCGGGACTCAATATTTTAAGAAAATTGTATTAAGCAAATTCAATAGTTGAATACTGAAACATGTCTCTCAATGCTTTAACAAAAAGGACATAAAACTGTTATGAAAATCTGAATTAGAAATCAAAAACCATAAAAAAATACAAATAGCACTTCTTGCAAAGTGAATATTTTATTTTTTACAAAAAAGCATAAGAAAGAAAACAAAATGAACCAAGTAAATACCCCCATAATTCTAGCATCACTGCAATACCAGTTTCCATTACAAATAACTATGTATAATAGAACTTTTAAAATAAATGCCTCTTTCTAATGCTTTGTCATAAAGTTTGGCATTTAAACAATTTTCCTATAACCTTCCAAAATATTCTATGCAGACCCAGTATTAGTATCTATTTTAGGTATTTAGATATACTGGTAAGATACATATTATCCCATTTCTAGCTATTTTGACTTAGCAGATGTTTGAAATTTTGCCGCAACAGCAAATATATTCATATTTTCATTGGTAAATAATGTTCCACAGTAAAAGTAATCAACTAGATTACACAGATGTTTAGATTTTAACATTAAGTTTACACTTATTTTGTTTTACTTATTTTGTTTACTTCAAGCACTGACTGAGCTATAGGTGGAACTATAATCCAAGCTAAAAATTTATGACTATATGGAAACAGTCCTACAAGCTCCTGGGAACCTGCTCATATGATTCTATGGCAATAGTGTCAGCATACACAAGTCCCATGCAAACTCAGGCAGACAGTAACCCAGTATAGAACTGGGAAAATGAACAGCAGACCTCAATCTTATCTGAAGGAATGATGGCAACTGATTGCTGCTAGATGAAGAAGAGCTGATCTTCCTAAAACAAGGGACTGTAGTTAGACTGACTAGACTTAGTGGATGGACTTGCACTGGGGAACGGCTGAGGGCACTGACAACCCAGTGGGCCTTAACAGGGATGACAGAGTATACAGGCTCCAGTGGGGGGAGAGGGGTTATGGGATGGTGCCAGTGGGCATGGGTGTATAAAGATGATTAAGATTGTTTGAGCTATTCTCTATGAAATACACAAAAAATTTAATAAAAAGATCAAAATATAGTGAATATAGTGTATGCAATTTGCAAAAATTCAATAAAAAAGAAAAAATTCAAAGAAGAGATAAAGTACATAATAGTTCTCTCAGTATCAAGTAGAAAGACATACAGACAATCTAATTTATTTTAGTATATTAGAGTTGTCTTGGAAGAATGAAATGATTTAGGGCCTGAAACCCTTAATTTACTACTACAAAATCATCAGGTCTTAAACATGTTCATTGTGGGCATACTCTAAGAATGGCTTTAGGGGCACTCCATAACTGGGGATACGCTGGGGAGTCATGAAATGGGGAAACTGAAACATTCTGAAGGAAGAAGATGTTCACGAACGCGAAGCTGGAAGAGATGATTTCAGGACAGATAAAACACAGTGAAGCTTGTTCATGAGTGATGGACATCTCTGTGCTCTTGGGCTTTGCTAATATGTGGGAGCCCTGAGTAGCGTGGAATAGGGAAGGGTGAACTAGATGCAGAGGAGATTACCAAGAATGATTTTGCTCTCAAAATGTGGATGATTTACATTAAAACCTTACCTAAAGATGGGATTTCTGAATTCATAAGTCATGCATGAGGCCTTAAAGCCATATTATAACCACACCCAGCTCAAAATTGTATTTTATAACTGCTCTCAGCAAGATGTATACCAAAGGGACATTATGAAAAAGAGTTCTGTTCAAATCACCAAATACTTTACTACACTTTAGTTATAGGTCCTATTTGCTGTTGTTGTTCCTCCTCCTGCTGCTGCTGCTGCTGTTGTTACTGATGTTGAGACAGGGTCTCCCTGTAGCCCCAGCTGGCCTAGAGCTCCCTGTCTAGAGAGATACTCACCTGCCTTTGCCTCCCAGGTGCTGGGATTAAAGGCTTGGTCTCCTGCCATTCACAGTTCTTATTTTTGAAACTCTTTTTCTGCGAATGTAAACAATTTCTGAGATATCCCATATATTTACTATAAGGTCATTTAAGATATCAGAATGTGACTTCTAAGTATAATGAGTATGATCACCCAGAAATGTTCCTTAAAAAAAAAAACTTATCACAAACATTTCTATTAAAATTGTACTGCAACATGTGCTTAGCACAGTAATTTAATTTGCTAAATAATGTTGTAAATGAACACATCACTTTAGTGACAATAAACCACTGGATATCATATTGAATAGGTGTTTAAGGATGCAGGACATCCTACCTTTCTTTCTTTCTTTCTTCATACTGCAGAAAATAAAGTGAATTTTCATAGATTCAAAGTCAAAAAGCATTTACCATACAGTGGGGTGTGAATTTTATTTATTTATTTATTTATTTATTTATTTATTTATTTATTTTTGTGTATGTGAATGTTTTAGCTGCATGTAAGTACACCCGTACATGCAATGGTCATGGGGGAACAGAAGAGGGCATTGGATCCCCTAGACCTGGAGTTGCCAACAGTTGTTAGCTGTCATGTGGGTGCTGGGAAAAAAAACTTGGGTCTTCTTCAAGAGCAATTAGTATTCTTAACCACTGAACCATCTTTACAGACCCCCCCAAATATGCTTTTTAATAAATTTAAATCCAAACATGAATTGTGTAAATGAAAAGTATATTTTATTTTATGCTTTTGAAATTCAAAGAGAAAGCCTTATTGTCCCACATCCCATAATAATCACCTGCTATGACAAAGAAGGGACAGGATTTGTGCTTTTCTCGAGTTTAGGGGGCTGCTTGAGAGTACACTTAGCTATAAGAATCAAAGAAAAAGAAGCTGTCCTAGAAACTTTGGACAGGGAGCAAAACATGAACAAAGAAATAAAGGCATTTCACTACTCACTTTGAGAACTACTAACAATATGTAAAAATTACTTCAACTAATATACATTAGCCTACCACTGTTCCATATTTCCTATCCATTCTCTTCCCCCTGTGTCTCTCTGTCTCTTTCTCTTCCCTGACTTCCTTCATTCCCCCTCTCCCTCCCTTCTTTTCTCCCTCTCTGCATCCCTCTGTCCCTTCCTATCTCAGACATACACATAGACTTAATCTTTGTATGGGTATCTACGTTTCATTGACTTTCCAACGTTCTAATATTCATTAAGTTAAAAAAATATTCAGGTGGGTATGGTGGTGCACGGCTTTAATCCCAGCGCATCAGAGGCAGAAGCACGCAGATCACTGTGAGTTCAAGGCCAGCCTGGTGTACATAGTGAGTTAAAGGCCAGCTGAGGAGACCATCTCAAAAAGACCAAATAATAATAATGATAATAATAATAATAAATAAAATATTCAATAACTAAAACCAATTGGAGAGAAAATAAGAATTTTAACAGTGGGGCTGTTGTATAACTCATAGACCTCTAAATAAGTAAAGAACTTTAAAAACAACACATAATGCTTTCCTAGTTTATAATGATAGAAAGGACTGGTTTACTTTAAGAAATTAAAAGGAAAAATAATTAATCTCTACTTTTACTTGTGTTATAGGATAAAAACAGAAAGTATCCATTCTATAGTCAGGAATATAAAGCAAGGATTAAAAGTGATCCTTCAGACCACACATATAATTTACCTTTTCACTACATCCTCCCCATCCCAGCAGGGCTGTCCATCCGCAGCGGCTAATTCATTAATGCAAAGTTGATCAGCTAAGCCACCATAGAAGGACCTGTACAGTCGAAGGCTGTTGATGAATACTCTGAAAGACAAAGAAAGCAATCTAAAAATCCAGAGAAGATATACATAAATAATTTATATTATTACAAATAATGTTTATAATGCTATGTTGTTACTTACTCAACCTATTTTTATATATTTTAATATTTTTCTAACAGTAATTAGTAACATATTTTTAAAATTTTTTGTTGAATATTTTGTGTGTTTCATACATAACAGCGCAAACAATCTTAATAACCTTTATACCCCCATCCCCACTGACACCCTCCCATAGCCCCCCCCACTGGAGCCCATATACTCTGTCATCCCTGTTAAGGCTCACTGGATTGTCAGTGTCCCCAACCATTCCCCAGTACAAGTCTATCCACTGAGTCTAGTCAGCCTATCTAGAGTCCCTTGTTTTAGGAAGATCATCTCTTCTTCATCTAGCAGCAATCAGTTGCCAACATTCCTTCAGATAAGATTGAGTAACACATTTTATGAAACGATGCTATGATAATGTTTAAATTTATTTTTGAATAGAAAGTTTTCATTGCATATGAATCAAATGTTATTTTAAATACAAAAAGTCATGAATGCCATGTAACTATACAAATACACACACACACACACACACACACACACACACGCACGCACACCACTTCATTCAGCCTCTCTAAATCCCTTCTAGCTGTTGGCATCTAAACTCGCAGACACTAATTATTATCTCTCCATGTAGAAAATGTCAGAGGCTTACCATGTGCTAATTAATTACCTACTGATTAGGGGTTTTAATAAGCTTGGATAATTTTCCTATCTGGGTTTTCTCTTAGGTATCAAATAATAAAAAGTAGTAAGTTTTTTTTACTATATATGACCCTCAAACCCTAGATATGTAAAAAATTTTCAGAAGCATTAAAATAAAATTCATTGGAAGGAATATTATATATCAGCTGAGGAATTTTTTGTCCTTTCACACTATTTCCCCTGCCCTTGACTTGAAAGGAAAAATTCAATGATAGTGAAGTGTTTCGAATTTTTCTATTTATGACAAGAACTTTGAGTTGTAAAACCAGGACGTGGAAGGACAAAGAATGTGAGTTCTAGTGTTTCAAAATATCAAGCCCTAAAGAAGTTCATTCTTATTCTTGTTAGACTTACTGGAATAGTACAGGGGCAATGGCATCTCGACAGAAGACAGGACAAGGGAATGACACTTGGATGAAAGAGTGAACTTGAGAAATGAACAGTTCAAATGCAGCAACTGTAAAATGACATCCTCTGTTGGAATTTTTTTTTAAATGTGATGAGTGACTACACTATAAAGTAATATTTTAAAAATATGTTTGTATTAATTATTTGATAATTTCATACAATGTATTTTGATCCTATTCACCCACACTCTTCCACATTCAAAATCTACTCTCACCTCCCCCAATTCTTTCTAACTTTGTGATTTTTAAAATATATTTTATTTATTTATTTTTATTTTATGTGTATTAGCATATTGCCTGCATGTACGCTAGTGCACTCATGTCATGCAATGCCCGCAGAGATCAGAAGGCATGAATTCCCCTGGAACTGGAGTTATGGATGGTTGTCAGCCATCATGTGGGTGCTGGAAATTGAACCAGGGGTCCTTGGTAAGACCAGGCAGTGTTCTTAACTGCTGAGTCATCTCTCCAGCCCCAGTGTCTTTTTTATTTTTAATAGCTCACTGGGTTAAATTTGAGCCTCCATATATTCATGAATATGGGGACAGCCACTGGAACATGGTCCCTATGAGGGACTCTATGCTTAAAGAAAATGAGTCTTCTCCCCACCTCAGAACCCATCAACTGTCAATAGACCCTCAGTTAGCAGTGGGGGCTTGTGAGCCCATCCCTACTCCATGCTACAGTGTCACCTGCCTTGATCTGCTGCAGGCCTTCTATCGGCAGCCCGAGTTTCTGAGAGCTCATGAGTACAGTAGTCCTGTCTTGTCCAGAAGACACTGTTTTTCTCTGGTCTTTCCCAAGCTCTGGCCATTAGAGTCTTTCCATCCTTTCTTCCATGATGGTCCCTGAGGCTTGGGACATGGGGGTGATACAAATGCCAATATGTGGTTGAGCACTAACTCCACTCACACTTATTCTCTATACTTGGCCCAGTTACGAATTTGAGAGTTAACCACTGTCCACTGCACAAAGAAACTTCTCTGATGAGTTCTGGGGACTTCAGTAATCTACAAGTAGATAGAAATTTTGAGTACAGTTTGATACAATGTCCACTTGGCAGAATAGTATTAGGTTTATCTATGGGTCATGAGTTCTTGGCTGATATGAGTTTCCACTGGTGGAGGCAGCCTAAATCCATTAAGAAAAATGGCTCGTTACACTTATAGTTCCTGCTACACACAGTCATTCCTTTCCATGTCAGTCATTGCTGTAGTTCACAGCATTCATAAGTGGGTAAGAAGTAACCTAATTTTTTAAAACTCAGTCTGATTTTGACAGCAGTATTGACCAACTGCATTAATTACATGATTTTCTTTGTCATTAACATTTTTCTCATTGGTGTATGTGTGTTGGATGTGTGCATGTGTGTTTACATATTTGTGCATGCACATATGTTCATTTGTGTAAAGTCAGGAGGTTGACATTGAGAGTCTTTCTGGATCACTCTCCACCTTATTCATTGAGTCAGGATCTCTCACTTGAGCCTGGTTGCTTGCCAATAGGGCTAATCTGACTAGCCAGGTTGCTTAAGGGATTCCCTGTTTCTACCTTCCCAATGCTCATATTACAAGTGGGGCCCCAGATATACCAGCATTCATGTGGGTTCTGAGGATCTAAATCCTAGTGCTCATGCTTGCTGCTTGCATAGCAACTACTTTAACTTCTGGTCATCTCCCCAGCCCTCTCATGACTGTTAAAGAACTACTTGCAGAAACTGTTGGAGTTCATTTGTAAGAAAAACAAACAGAATTTTCTTATTTTCAATGATCATTATTATATGATTAGAAGGTACACAGCAAGCATTCGGTTTTGTAAAGTTTTTGCTGACAAGTGCCAAAATAATGATGGCAAGAAACATTATTGGACTCACCTCTAATGTATGATCAATGAACAGGAAGCTTTAATTTCTCAGTGTCGCGATTCTTATATTTCATATTTAGTACGTTAAATCAGTTTCCTCTACCTGAGAATAAATCTGTCTATGATGGAATAGTCCTACTAACTGGGAAGAATGAGCAAATATAAATAGTTTTTAAATTTTTTTTTATTTATTATTATTTTTATTTTATGTGTATGAGTGTACTGCCTGCAATGTATGTGAGTGCACATGTGTTGTGCAATGCTGTGAAATTCAGAAGAGGGCTTCAGATTCCCTTGGAACTGGAGTTAAGGACAGTTCGTAGCTGTCATGTGGGTGCTGGGAATCAAACCCGAGTCCTGCGCAAGAGCAGTCAGTGCTCTTAACCACTGAGCCATCTCTCCAGCCCCTGCAAATATAAATTCTTATATCATAGCTCTTCCACTATACTGAAGAAATTGGTATTTTCCTAAAATGGTGGGAATTAATGAATGGAATGATATACATCTACTGTTTTAAATTTTATCCATTATCGAAAACCACTTGTTAGAAATCAAAGAATATTTTAGAAATGAGGTGGTGAGACAGATAGGATGTTAAGACCTCTAAACTGATTTTTATGGATTCTAAACTTCCTACTCCAGTCTTAGTAACTGTACCCTAGTTTGATTTCTCCTTTCTCAGAAATAGACCCTAATGAGAGAAGGATTGATGTTTTTCTTTCCCAAGCCCTTTTCTGGTACTGTCCTCACTTGACCTTAGTCCAAGCCCTTAACACTATCTTTATCTGCACTTATTGTACTAGGACTGCATACTTGCAAACATCCCCTTTTAATAATTATCTTCCATTTTCAAAGAAAAATCCCCTAAAGTTCAAATCTGATACTGTGGAGTATCACTTAATGCCCATCAATGGCCATTCTCAATGGTAGGAAATCCAAACCACTGGAAAAGGCATATCGACATCTCTCTCACCTCCATTTCAGTATTTACTAAACATATGCAGGGTACTTAAAAGTGACAAAATTATTACTGCCTGGATATCTTTACACATGCTTGCTCTGAAAATATCTTAAGCTAAGAGATTCCCATCCCTCCTATTCATAATCAGCTATTCATTATTTGTCACAAATTACCAAACCCTTGAGTGTTGGCATTAAGGATTCACTAATTAGAAAGTCTCTGCTTTCTTTTTAAAAATATATTTATTGACTGTTTATAAATTTCATACAACAGTTCTTAATCAAATGTAGACTACCTTCCCCATCCATGCTGGCACACACACCACCTGTGGCCAAACCTCATATATTCTGCCATACATGCTAAATTCTATCATGTCAAGCATTTGCAATCAGCTCTTCTTTGGTACAAATTCATCCACTGGAGTCTGTTCATCCCATCTAGAGTTCATCGGTAAGATCCACTCTCCCTCACCCAGGAGTAATTAATCTCCAGCACTTCCCAGACTAAAGCCAGCCTGCCACCCATTTCCCTCATTCCAATCTGGGCCTTTGTCTGATTGAGTTAGCATGGTCTTGTGCTTGATGCCACCATTGCTGCAAGTTCACATGTGCAAACTTCCACTGGCCTGAAAACCTTTGCTTTCCTATGTTCATGAACCAACACTGACTCTTATAGTCTTTCTGCAATGGTCTCTGAGTCGTGGGTGGGTGAGGTTTAGTATAAGAATCCTATCCAGGGACACACACTCTGCAGTCTCTTATTCTCTAAACCTTGGCCAGTTGTATGCACCACAATCTGTTGTAAAAGGAATCTTCATTGGTGAGAGTTAAGGGATGCATTACTTTTTGCTCTACCCCTGTTCCACTGTGTTCCATGAGTCTTAGGTGTAGAGGTTCCACTGTAGATGTGTCACCTAGGACTGGGCATCTCTCAGAATCATACTACTTATAAGCTAATTTAGAATATAACTTCAAAAAGAAGGAGTTTGAATATGCATGGGTGGACAATGTTTCTGCCAGAAGGCAGGAGTTATTAAAAGAAAATCTCAGAGCCTGGGATACATCCTTATGAATTATTAGTCAGTGAAGCCCTGGAAGCCTCCAAATGACACACTGCCATTGTTCTTGTTGCCCACCACAGCTAGATGATAAGACCTTATTGTAGAAGAAACTATGGTTCCAAGACATAGTGAAATAAAGTTGAAACTGACCCTGAAACTTCCTCCCTGCGAGATAGCTTTCAAAGGGCCAGAAGTTGCTATGTCGATCACTGGAGAAGAGGAGTCATCAATGGATTTGACAAGCAATGGACTCTACATGCTACAGTTCTGACTTTCCAGAAACAGTATACCTACTGTTGAAATAATCACATGACTGTTATGAGGGCAACCAACTGCTTTCTGATGGCATTTGAGTCCTGTTCTACAGGAGGGATTTCATGGCTGATACTGTCAACCGTGTCAAAATCCCATACTTAGGGAGAGAATAGGTCCTAGGGGTGACCATATTATGGTTATTTTGCTAAATAGGCATGTTATCAAACTATTCTTTAAATGTGTATATTTATACCCATAGATTAGTACTGCTGTCAATCTTGGTCAGAGAAGCTTCTTTTTTGCTGTGGGAAGTAGTCAATGCAGAGAATCAAAACTGGTCAAAGTGTTGAGGATAAGTAACTAGTGTTCAGTCCTAAATAAGACATTTATATCAAGCCTCCAATGCTCAAGGAACATTGCAGAAAAGGGGGCAGAAAAAAATATAATGTCTGGGTGAATGGGACAGAGTGCTGTGAAATGCTCTTTTCTAAGTATGACATGGTCATTGCACTCATGAACTTAATACAGCTACAGTGGCCTGCTCAAGACTTGCCTAAGATCAAGTTGGTCAGCATTCAAGAATGGATCAGAGGAAGGTTTGTGACACTCCATGCCTAACTGAGGAGTTATTGATAACTGGATGGATTTTAGGGGAGAAGGAGTCATTTTTATTTGGGGATGTGGTCACTGATAAGTTGACCACTCTTTAACGAATGACTCCTCACCCATACCTATGATGGGGGCACAAATTGGACTCAGCGGTTTATTACTTTGTTTTTTTTTAACGTTTCATTTTTTATTTTTATTTATATTTTTGAACAAGCATTTCATTACAGCTTTAACATACTCATTAACCATTTTCAGGGTAAAGGTACACCTCTTTCAAGAGTGGCTATAACATATTTAGGTTCACAGTACTGGGGAATGGCTGGGGGTGCCAACAACTCAGTGGTTTATTTTTAAAACATAAAAAAGGAAGAGAGGAAATGTGGTGGAGGGATGCAGCATTGGGGTGTTCTACAGGGAATGGAAAAGGGCTATTTGGGTTGGATATGATCAAGATATATTGTACGCACGCATGAAATTGTCAAAAAAAATCAATAAAAATTTGGGCTATAGAGACCCTGTCTCAAAAAACGTTTCTCTGAAGGTCTGGATCTATATTAGGTACAGACAAAAATGTGTAGGAATTGTTTGGAAACAAAGCACCAGTAGACAGCATGGTAAAAAAACAAAAACAAACAAACAAAAAAACACACCTACTGTCTCAGAATCAATCAATGTAAGTCCTTTCAGGTTGAATGTGAAGTGTTCCTAAAGTCTGATGTGTTTGAATATTTTGTTCCCTAGCTGATGGTCTTGTTTGGGAAGGCTCTGGAAAATATGGCTTTTGATATTTTAAACTAGAGGAACTACTCCTAGATTGTCCAGAATTATCATATGTTCCTAGTGTACCCTACTAAAAATGTTAGCAGTCTGAAGCACAGGAATACAAAGTGTACACTTGACTAAGCAAGTTCCCATCGATATGTGATGTTAAAATGAAATGCAATGACTAACTGCTTAGTCTTACTGCTGTGTAAGGTGCTTATCATAGTAATACATCACAGATATGCTATACTATGACTTAGAAAGAAAGAGCCTCCAAAAACTATCCACTCCACCAGCTCCTTATCCTAGCCACATGTCATTATAGGAAATATTTTAAAGTACACATACAGGGCTGGTAAGACAGCACAGAAGGTAAAGGCAGCTTCCATTATGCTTAATGTCCTGAGTTTGATCTGTGGGACCCACACAGTGGAAAGGGAAACTCAGTCCCTGTAAGATGTCCTGTGACCTCCAAACTCTACACAGTACACACAGAATAAATAAATATTTTCTCCTCATTTCTCTCTCAGACATTCAGATGCTTTGATATGGGTTAGGCCCAGAGTGTCTGGGTTTTATGAAAACTTCCCACAGGATAATACTATAAATCTGAGGTTGAGAAGCAGTGATTCAATCTATCTTACTCCATAAGTAAGCAAGGTAAACACCAGAGAATTGAAAAGGTTTCTGTGAGTAAAGTCAAGGCTAATTATTATTTGGTCAGTGCATACTCCATTTAATTAGCTAATTAAAATTCTATCACTTGGTGGCTAGAGAGATTGCTCAGTGTTTAGGAGCACTGACTGCTCTTGCAGAGGACCCAGGTCGATTCTAGCACCCACATGGAGGCTAACAATTGTCCTGTAACTCCAGTTTCAGAGGAAATGAACTCCCCCTTCTGAGTTCTGCAAACATTGCATGACACAGATATACTTACAAACATGCAAGCAATACACTCATACACATAAATTAAATAAATAAATAATTTAAAAATTTAAAAACAATTTAAAAATTCTATCACTTATCAATATAGAAAATGTTGAATGCTTGATAAATCAAAGTTGAAAAAAATGCTAGATAGAAGAATATTACCACTTCTTATGGAAGTTATCACATTAAGAAAACACACATGTCACTTATGTGTTAATTGCTATGCTATCAATTGCACATCACTTTTTCGTGCAAAATTCTACACTTAGAATGTATCAAGTTGAGGTAAGGGTGGTCTATTTTTTGATCAGTCTACTGTATCTGGCATAGGAAGCAGAGAATTGGGCAAATTCTAATCACTAGCTAATGACCAGCCTTGTGCACTGAGCTGGCTCAGTAAAGAAGGAAAAGTCTGCTGCACAATTGTTCATTCATAGCCTGCAGTCTTGTTTGCCCTGAGCATACAGAAGGCAAGAGAGAATCATGGACCAGCATAGTTATTGCTTCATTGCTGCCTATGCCCTTGAGGCCAACAGAGCCAGATTGGTCTCGTGATACATCACATGATTTAAAAAAATAAATAAAAGGAAATACAACCTATCATGGAGTTGTCCTTTGTGGTCTGTTGACATGGGAATGCCTTTTACTAATGTAAAATTGAGCAATACTTTCAATGGGCTGTAATACTATAGCTACCTTTAATGACAAGAATAACATTTTTTACTGAGTCGCAAAATAATTAAAAGGTGTAGGAAGGCCAAGTTAATATGTGTCCCTTCGAGGTGTTGCATCTCTCCTGAATAACCAGTGTTGACATTCTGGTGTTCACCCTTCCTCAGCTTTCTCAATATGCACACCAACAAGCAATTCAACAGACAGCAGAGTCAGACAGATCAGAAAGTGAGAGGCATAAAGGCGATGTACTTTTACAAAATTGGTGCTTTCTATTCACATACATAGGAATTTCTCACTTGACAGGATACCATGAGCCCCTTCGACTTCCTAAATATTGATGATACTTATTTTAGATCACTGCGCAATATTTCATAAATTGGATGTAGCCACACTTTACATAGCCTGATAAAACAACTCACTAAGGTAATTTCTGTTATAATTTATAAGGCTGACCTACTCCTCATACATGGGTTTGAAGAATGGCACTCATATAAAATTTAAACTTGCTCATTTAGGGATTTTAAGCAGGCAATTCTAATTTACATTTGAGTCTCCATTTTATTTAATCAGCCATTTCTGAAATGGAGCTATGTTCAGCAGGCAGGCACACATCACCATCTAATCTCCTTACCTATAGAAGTCTGTTTCATTGAAAACACTTAAATGCTGTCTGTCACCTATTGTATTTCATCTTTTTTCCCATTGGATACAATAGAGACTATTTCTACTTTTGATCAAAGTTAAGTATCTGGAAGAATATTGGTGAAGAGTCACATTTTCAGATGGAAATTTTCTCTGTGGAATGCCTCAAAACACATGTTTCTTTATTTAATGACATGTATTGATTTTTTTTCCCATCTAACCCTAAAGTCAGTCCACACATAATAGAGAATCCAAATTAAAAGCAGTTCCTTGCACACTGTTTGAAAATATCTGTAGAACAAAGGTCAAATGTGCAGTTTGCTAGTTAATGGCCTGAGGCAAAGTTAAGGTTAATGTGGCACTAATGAGCAGCTCAACCCTGTAGAGATGTCTGACCACAGCTGTCAAACAGTAGACATTTAAAATGTCAGTCTCCAGCTCAGCAGAGGAAATGTATAATTACATGCTTCGAGATACAAACTATTTTCTCTTGCTGTTCTGAATCTATATTTAATCATTTAACTTTAGTCTCACCTAAGTCGTTCTATTTGACAAAGTATTTTTAGATTTCTGTCCCACAGCAGTAACAGTTCTCTTCGTAAATGTTTGAAAATAATTAAATGTATGTAGTTAGATGGGTCAAAGGGAGAGCTGAAGTCTAGGTTCTTGGTTCATTTTCAGAGAAATGGAAGGGCAAACACATCACTGAGGAGCAGTGCTGTCTGAAACACTAGGCACATTTATCACAAACATAAATGTGTTTCAAACACATTACATTCATATTTGATTAAAAAGAAAAAAAAAAGCATTTGTTCCACAAGGGAAATCCACAAGGTCTGCTCTCTGAACCCTCCTGAACTCACTTCTCCTTATGGGAACTATGACCTAAGTTCGCCATCATTTTCTCAGACATTTTTTTTTTCTTTCTGGTTAAGTGATTCCAGGTTTCCCTTCATCATAGGAAGTCTTGTTCTTCTTGCACATGTAACTTGATTTCCCCTCATTAGAGGGCTGACAGTGACTCCCCAACACAGAGAAAAGGGTGAAGAGTGGGTGGTAGGAAAAGAACAGAGCAATACTAGGAAAGAGAAATGGAAGAGTCAAGAAAACTCACATATATCCTTCCACCACACCTGCAGGGGGCTCTTTTTGGACAGGAGCTCCATGGTAAGAATTGACTTGTGATTTTAGATTATCCCTGAGCGCAAGTCCATAACCCACTGTAATCATCAGGGTAGAGATTCCTCACCTGGCCGTCCAAACACAGCACATTGTCTCTCACTGTCCCAATAAGAAACACAGGTCCCAATGGCATCCCTTACAGTGATTTTAAACTCACCAGAAAAAGCCAAAACTGGACTTTCAACCTAGATCTAATATCATTATCCTATATTATAAAAATTACCTTAAAATGCATTGACTGTTCTCCATTAAAAGAGACTTTAAACACAGCTTTCTACACATTTTTGAAAATAAACACCTGACCCAGGATCCAAGATTTAAAACAAATCTTGCCATAATAAGGAAACTGACATCTATTCAACAAGAAATGTGATATAATTTATTTATCACATAACTTTTATTTTTTTCAGTTAAAATATGCAACTAATGCAATTAATTCTGCTTCCTTAAAGAAGCATGTTGAGGTTTTCATGATTGAGTCAAAATCACCAAGGTTAAATGAAATGGGATATTTGCAAATCTACTAATGTTAATAAATATAGGTCATTCCACAAAGAACCATTACCTACATTTTGAGATTTAGTATATATCCACTTAAGAGTCTGTTTTTTTTTCAGGTGTGTGTGTGTGTGTGTGTGTGTGTGTGTGTGTGTATGTGTGTGTGTGTGCATGTGTGTTATATATTACATGGTAGATGTAACTGTTAATGTGAACTGTGCACATGGCCATGGAGGCCTGAGGTTGATGCATTTCCTTGATTGCTCACCATCTTTATTTTAACAGTAAAAATCAGAAAAATGAGACTTAGTCACCCCCCCAACACACACACCTCAGAGTTGAGATGCTAGGACATTACCCACAGACCCACAGAACAAACAGAATGGACTAGAGGTATGACAGACCTAAGAGCCACCCCTTTTATAACTCATGATTGCTTAAATTAGCCATAAAGTGTTCAGTGGCACCATTTCCTTTGTATCTGTCACTTACTGCCCACCTATTAACGTGAGATCAAATCAGATCCACCAGACCAATGGGGACAAATCTGATCCCTGGCAACAAAAGACAGTAGAGAACAAACCATCGGGTAATTTATCAAAGAATATTGTTCAGAGATGAGGGGGAGGTTGTTAGAAGTGAAATGAAGTCTTGCGGGGCATGGTAGTGCTTGCCTGCAATCCCAGCACTTGGGAAGCTGAAGAAGTGGATTGTTTGAAGACCACCTAGACTTCATGGTAAGGTCCTGTCTTATACCAACAAGATGGAGTTGCTTGTGTCAGCCCTTCCAAAAGTAGCTAAAAGCCAAGGGATTATGGAGAAACAGTTGTGCTTGAGACCTTAACACTAAATGTGTCTTAACCTTGGCTCCTACTTTATTCTGTTTATGGTATTTGATTTAGACACAGGCACATTATACCTCAAGATTAAGTGTTCAATCAAAAAGTCGGGAATGTGCCCAGCCTGCCTGACAGGAATGAATAGGTTCTAGAGAGACACTTCTGTTCTTCCTTTTGGCTATGAAACTGTTGAAACAATGAAACCCCAAGAAATTAGAATTTCCCTTAAGAAAATCCTGGAGGAACAAAATGTTGAAGCCCGGAGGAACACCAGAGCAGGAACTTGTGCCCACAGGAGGAACTCGTCTCCTGGAGAAAGATTTACAGTGTTTTCAGATAATGCTTCAGAAAGAGTTGGAGCTGAGATTGGGGCACACCTTGGTAGGACTGTTCAGTTATGCACCTCTCTTAGCTTCTTTTTAAACCTCCTCATGCTAGGGGACCTTCATTTTTTGAGACAGGGTCTCTCACTGAACCTGTAGCTCACTGATTCAGGTAGGCTGGCTGGTCAGTGGGCTTCAGGGATCTGCCTGTCTCTGTGCCTGCATTTCTAGAGTTACAGGTACAGGCCATCACTCACAGCTTTTTACAAGTTCTGGGGATCCAAATCAGATCCTCCTGCTTGTGAAGCAGCCCTGTCCCCACTGGGCCATCTCCTCAGCCTTTTACCTATATTTTAAGATTTAATATTTTAAGAAAGAGCCTTGAATATTCTTCTCTTTAGTTGCTAATATTTCAACAACAACAAAAAGCTATGGCTTAGGAAGTAAGAACTTACACTGGAAAATATCATTCTTTACTAATTCTTTTAAATTAGCAAAAACACCAATACAGTATTTTCTCATTAAACATTTGCTAATCAGTGGACTATTTACTGCTTTCTTTTTTCTTTTTGTATCAATACTGCTATTATAATCTAACACTCTTGATTACCTCCAACCATAATTTTTTTTTCATTGATGGCCATATTTACCTGATAAAAGTTGTTCATCACTATATTTTCAGATACTCTCTAAATTTTGGTCCCAATACTTGTGTCACTGGAATCTCGTATAAAGATGGGTTTAGGATCAGGAAATCTATAATTAAAAAATTCAAATAAGAGCGCTGGAGAGATGGCCCAGCAGTTAAGAGCACTAGCTGCTCCTGCAGAGAACCCAGGTTTGATTCCAGCACCGACATGATGGTTAACAACAATCTGTAACTCCAGTTCCAGGGGATCCAATGCCCTCACCCTCCTCTGACCTCTTCAGGCACTGCATGACACAGGTGCACTTACATACATGCAGGCAATATACTCATACACATAAAAACTAAAACTAAGAAATAAAAACTCCAGATAAAATAAGCTACTTTAATCTTTAACATTATTACGATTATTCTAGTGCTTTTCATTTTATAAAATATTGCCCTTGATTTCAGATGGGTATCATAGCAAAAGGTTTGTTTTTGCGGTTTTTCTTGTTGTTATTGTTTGTTTGCTTGTTTGTTTTTTGAAGGAGAGCTTTAAGAAGACACTGAGACAGATTTCTGGGGAGTAAAGAGGTTATTAGGAAGTTATTTTCTAATATTTTATTTATTATTATTTTATGTGTATGAGTATATTGCCTGCATGTATGTAAGTGCACCCAGACCTGTATCATGCAATGTCTGAGGGCATCTGGATCCCCTGGAACTGGAGTTACAGTTATTAGCTGTCATGTGGATGCTGGGAACCTGGGTTCATCTGCAAGAGCCAGTGCTCTTAACTGCTGAATCATCTCTCCAGCCACATTTTTAGGAAGTTATTAATGCTATGGACAGGCATACAGAGAGGCAACAGCATAGTGTGGTTCCAAGGAGACATCAGGCATCAACTCCAGTGATAGACAGCATGCGGGTGGGGGGAGCTCTGAAGACAGAAATCAGAGTCACATAGCAGAATCAGACCTTTCTTAGGATGGGGAAGATTTTACAACACAGGCCTGCACACAATCCAAACAAGAGGCAGGAGACAGGGATGAGAGTAGGGAGCAGGGAATGTCACCAAATACTCCCTCTGTAAACTCATTTCCCAGGTGAGAGATTCTGGCACCTGGAAGTCTGCTAGTTAGGGATTCACAGACAATGTCTTTTTAGGTGCCTGTGAGTGTCTGTGAAATAGGGGAGGGCTGCTCAGTGGCCTGAGCAACAGCTGGATTCTCACATTGCATTCTTTTTTCTTTCTTTTTTTTTTTTTTTTTTTTTTTTTTTTTTTTTAAAGATAGTAGCGCTAGCTGGCCTGGAACTCTCTGTGTATCTCTGTAGACCAGGCTGAGTTCAGTCTCACAGTTATGCCTGCCTCTGCCTCCTGAGTGCTGGGATTAAGGGTGAGCCACCATGCCTGTCCTAACATTGCATTCTTATAGAATATTAATGACCAAGGTTGAATAACATGTAATCATTTTATGCATTTGTGACATTTAAAATAAAGTCCAAATCATGGAAATCGAAGCTATTTATCCATCCATTACGATTATTCATATGTGTGTATTTACATCAGGAAGGGCTTAAATTGAAAGATATACACCAAGTCAAATACGCTGAAGGCTATAAATCCATTAGTGTATTCAATTCAAAGACTCCAAAGTTGTAATTGTTGATGTGTAACAAGATTCCTACTAATTGAAGGTAAAACTACTACAGTCAGAGAAGAACCTTGGTATTATTGATTTACAAAAACAGTGAACAGAAGGAATCACATTTTTGAGAAAGAAACTTGGCTTGAAGGCTCACTAACTCTACAAATGTGAGCTGATACACAAAGAATTTTCTTGGAAGTTCCTTCAAAACCTCCACTTGTCACACTCCAACAGAGACAGGCCACACTGGATTCTGAAGACAGCAGTGACTTCTTACTCTGGGACATGCTGCTCTGACTTCTGTCTTAGAGTGGAGATGGAGAATAAATAAATAAGGAATGAAATAAATGCCATTGTCTCTATTAGATGGTGCAACCTCACTGCACAAACATTTATTTTGCTATTTTGAGGACAATTGTGGGAAAATTTGCAACTTTGTTGTTTCCATTAGACATGAAACTGAACACAGTATTATAAGTTATTTTGGTACTTCCTGGCCTCCAATTTCCCTGTTACATATGCATATGCTTTTTTAAAAAAATATACTATTTTTATTTTATGTATAGGAGTGTATTGCCTGCATGAATATAAGTGCAGCCATGTCATGCAATGCCTGTGGAGATCAGAATAGGACATCAGATCACCTGGAGCTGGAGTTATGGACATTGTCAGCCACCATGTGGGTGCTAGGAATCAAACCCAGGTCCTCTGCAAGAGCAGGCCATGTTCTTATCCATTAAGCCATCTCTCCAGCCCCACATATGTCTTTAAGACACTTCGAAGGCAGTTGACAGAATGGCAATGCAGGAAATATTCCTTAACATGCCAAACAAAGTAGAAGACAGTGCTTGAACTTTTGGAGGACCACAATGCTTCCAAATAATGTTTATGTTTCTACCTTATAAAAGGAACAAACTTCACTTATAATGTTGATTTACCCCAAGAGGCTATGAAAAATTATGAAATACATTTTCCATATTCTTAAAAATCATCATTTAGAAATGCATGAACTTTCATACTTGTCATGTTTTAAAGTTTTTCATTGAAAAAAAATGGGAATTTAATTTGAAATTCTTTCAACTCTGCAGATATTTGTTGACTTACTAAAGGAAAAGGAATAGAGGACTCACCTTTTGAGAAAAGAAAGAAAGAAAGAAAGAAAGAAAGAAAGAAAGAAAGAAAGAAAGAAAGAAAGAAAGAAGGAGGGAGGGAGGAAGACGGGAGGAATGAAGAAGGAAGGAAGGAGGCAGGGAGGG
>NW_008358642.1:2109133-2146176 GCF_000622305.1 Nannospalax galili | reverse complement strand
CGCCCAGTAAGCAATGTTTGGAGACTAGCCTGGGAGACATAGCAAAATCTCACCTTTAGAAAAAAAGAAGAAATAAAGAAGAAAGGAAGGAAGGAAGGAAGGAAGGAAGGAAGGAAGGAAGGAAGGAAGGAAAAGAGAAAGAGAAATGGGGAATGGAAAGAGGGCGGGAGGGAGAAAAAAGAGAAAATGCTCTCTCTGGGATATGCTGTTTGGGAAGAATTTCATTCACAGTTGGTTTCTTGAGTGGAGGGCTATTTGAGGCCTTACAGATGAGATAACCCAAGAGTCACATTACAACATTACTGAGAACTCCTGGTATATCTGACAAAGCTATTACTTGGAAATAGATTTCTGGAGAATCAGTTTGAAACCTCTCCAATAAAAGACCAGTCTTCTTATGGTTTGAAATATATTGTCTCATTCTTTATATAATGAGAAATATGAGGCAATTAGTATTTATTTATATGATACTAAAGTGACAGATATTTTATTACAAATGCCATAAATTAACAGGAAGAAAAATGCTTTGGGGAGTATCATTGGAACATGAAAATCTATAATACTTGTGATGTTCTGTGGCATAAGCCTATAGTCATCCAAGCAAGCAAGCTCTAAGAGTTCTAATTCAGAAGGAAGAGTTTCATCCATTTTCAACAGTTTGCAATACTTGTCAATCAAAGCAAAAAGTAGAAATTTATCAGATACTAAAAATGTATGTGCATAGCTACATCTAAGACCAACTGAAAATTAACTTCGATTCACATCAACTAGTTGGACACCATCTCTTCTTTTAGGACAAGGGGTGTTAATCTTAATTTAATTCTCCATGGCTTGATAGTAGATTAATATATTTCATGAAATGGCTATGAATTTTTCCATGAGCATATCGAAAATAAAAATCGAGTTCAGTTTTTAAAGATCTCTCTTTTAATATTAGTTTCAGGTAGAGCAAACTGCTTTCCAATGGAACACAACTGTGCCTGTGTTTGTTTATGAACTTCTTTTCCTTGGGAATGCTTTATCAGATTCTCAGTGGGATACATGATCCCCACAGGTTAAGAACCACTAGCCTAAAATTTTGCCATATGTTGCTCTGCCTTCTGGCATTAGTGCTTCCTGTAGACCTGGGTTTTGACCCCCTAGAGGTCTTCATCCTCATTACTCATGTAGGTCTTGACTTTGGCCTGCCTTGTAACTCACGTCCCTGGGTGCCTGCTCTGGCCTCACGGCTGGCACCCTATCTAAAGCTCTGTCTTGATTTGCCCTACCCTGAAAGCACTGAATACCACCACTTGCTAAGCACTGTTTTAAATTAAACCAAAATTTTCTCATTCAAAGGAACATGACTTTTATTTTACTAAATTAAACTGTCAGGTAATAAATAATCATGGCACCTCAAAGAACTAACTTCCTTTTAGGAAACAGATTGTAAATTGCTTTCTTTAGTACTATTAAGAGATATGAACTTTTTGTGAGAGAGCTTTCTTTTTACTGACCTATGTATATGTTCATCCATGGAATATTTACATTTTCAATACACTCCAACCTAGTACATCTCAAGACTGATTTACCACATTTTAATAAATTCATGTATAACAAGTGGCTATATAGAATGAGAAAATTAAATCATTTTTATTTCAATAATAAAATAATGTAAAAGATAGAATTTGAGTATTAACTATAGACTTGTCTATGTTAACTGATGCCATTTGATATGAAACTCTTCTGTCTATATTGGTAATATACTAAATAAAATTTAGTATTCTTGTTAAATATATGGATAATTTCCCCTACATTTAATTGATTGGGCTTGTGTGTGTGTGTGTGTGTGTGTGGTGTGTGTGTGTGTGTGTGTGTGTGTGTATGTTGACAAGATGTATACTTGCTTTATTTGATAATGGCACATCCTCACTCAAAAGAGAGTTCTCTACTTTCTATTCTTGATAAATAAAACTTTCTAATATGTCAACTGATAAAGTTCTCACCCAAATCACATTAGTAGATACGTTTTTCAAAAAATAGAAATTCTGAATATAATGTTCCAATTATGTTCTGAGAAGAATTTTTTTAAAGAATTATATTTTGTTTCAAATATTAAAGATATAATATGCAAAAACAAGCTCTCCTATTCCCTCTTTGGCACCAAATTCTGTCTATATTAACTATCCTATTTTTACTAAGCATCTAGGATAGTCTTTCTCACCCAAACACAGGGTGCAAGCTTCCAACCCCCTTTGCCATGAGTTCTGCATTGAGAGGTTTGGCTAATTGGAAAGCCTGCTGGAGGACAGATGGCACCCTGGTGTTGAGGCTCTGTCTTAATTTATTGTCCTGGGGTTTTCCTAATTATCCACTTAATTGGCACAGCCACACCACTTTGAAATAATAATGTACAGCTAATTATCACCGATTTAAGCTTGCTAATAGCTTATTCTTACCAGCTAACCTCAAGAAATCAAGCAGGGAACAGGAACTGCCACAGGGAAAAATCACTCGGCCTGTGATGGTTTAGACAACTATATGAGTACAATGTCCCATGGAGCTGTGCTGATTTGGTTTCCTACCAAAATGGGAAAATCCTGACAATTTACTAGCTGATTAAAGGCATGGTCGCCTTCCTTGCCCTGCTCAGCTATGGAGAACCCTGCAATGGGCATGTAACAAACACTCACTCTTCAATTAACTTGTTGTTTGCATGATATGTAAATAGAAGCAAGCAGAGTAGACTGCACCCATGCAATTACATCTCCAAGGCAAAATAAAACAATCCCAGGCTACAGCTTAGCTTTCTTCTTTCCAATTGAAAAACTTACAGTCATTAAGGACCTTAGCACAATTCTTACACAGACATATTTTAATAAGTAAATTGCATTTTTCCAAATGTTACAACCAGAAGAAAAATAGAACATCAGAACACAGAGGAGGAAGAGAAGAAAAAAAATAGTTAAAATTTTTGACTATGAAGTAGCTAAAGTTAGAACAAGATTCTGCCTTAGTTTATATTCCTTCTGTCTTTATTTTGGATGCTTTTATAAATTTAGACATCTGTAGATCAGACTCCCTAGACACAATTCCTAAGGCAGGAATTGGATATGGCTAGACAGTGATTGAAGGATGTTCCAATAAGAAAGGGAGGGGGAAGCAGGGTGAGAAGATAGGAAGACGGTCATAGCAGGGATGTAGTCTTTAGCCAGGGACCATAGCGAGTGCACAAATGCATTCCACTAGAGTTCATTTCCATCACCTCCCACTGTGTTGATAAAACTGTACAGAGTTGTATGGAGAAGTCATGCTGATAGAATTTCAGGTGCAGGTCCATGACAACAGTGAGCCAGTGAGCAAACATGGGAGACAGTAATCCAGGTTGGAGACCCCAGGAGCCTTTTCAAAGCAGTCTCCCTAGAGAGATCCTGAGACCAAAGCCCGTACTATCAGCTCCCAAATTCCTAACCTTCAGAAAATAATAATGGATTCTTATCATTTTACACATTGCATGGAATGATTAGAAAATCATTTTGCCTTATTTTGGCTTATGATTCCCAAGGGTTAAGAACCATAAAGGCAGGAACAGCAGGCTACCCGTTTGGTAGCAATTGGTGGGGAATAAAGATAGCTGTTTTCTTAGCACATTTCCCCAGTGAACAGAGCAGCCTGTAGTTACCAGCAGACATCAGGCATCAGCCAGGGGCAAGAGAAATAGTAGGTAAGAGATGTGAGGTGTTCAGAGAACTATTCCTGGAGAGATGAGCAAATACTTATTCACCACACATAAGGCACCAATGACAGAAACAGAGAAAAAATTTCAAGAATTCCACTCAGATCTAGCTTGGTGAGCCAATGAGTTCAACTGGTGTTGCTTACAGGAATGTGACTGTGGAGTCATTTACAAGAGCATGGGCAACTTCTAGGTCACTGAAGAAAAATATCCCTTCCTCCCTTGGCAACTGATAACTGCCTATAAATCTTGAGGAGGGTCCAGTCCCCATGAGCCTCTCTTCTCCTTTCTAATGGAAAGATAGCAGGCCCAGTCTTGTGGATCTCCTTTAGGTAATCACAGGTGCTGACAGTTCAAGAGGACAACAGCAATGCCATGCCCACAGGATGATCCACAACCGGATTGCAAAGCAGCAGGCACCAAATCACCTATCATCCTTTTAAAATGTTTTCCACTAACTTTCCATATACTTATACACAGTGCCATGTCCTGAATTTAATTATGGAATAGATGTTTCAGAGTTTTTAAAATGATAATATGGCAACAACCTAGAATTCCAGTGCTTTTGAAAGGATTTTCTATAGGGACAATGAAATGATTCCATGAGGAAAGACATCTTCCACCATACCTGACTTTCTGAATCAAATCCCTGAATCCTGCAAATTATTCTCTGATCTCCACATGCCACTGTCTCCCCACCACACACAGAAAGTTTTAAAAAATGTAAAGGTACACACACAGTTGTGTTCTCTACAAAAATGAAGACTACAGAGACAAAAAGAGGCTGAAAGATGTTATAGTGGTTTGAGTGAGAAATGAACCCCATAAGCTCAGGAATTTGAAACTTTGGTCCCCAGTTGGTGGTGCTGTTTGGGGGAGATATGGAACCTTAAGAAGATGCAGCCTTTTTGGAGACATCACAGCGGACAGGCTTTGAGTATTTATAGCCTTATTCCACATCTAGTTCACTGTTTCCTGGTGTGCTGAGGAAATGTGATCAGCCAGCTTTCCGCTCTGGTAGTCTGCTGTTCCTGCCTTCATGGTCCTTAACCCTAGGGAATCATAAGCCAAAATAAATGCTTGTTGTTTTTGATCATGGCATTTTATCCCAGCAACAAAAAGTAACTGATATAGAAATCATTCTAAACAATAATTAAGGTTGGCTTGGCTGTTGCTCAGAGGTAGAGCACTTGACTAACATGTATAAGACACTGAGCCTGATACCCAGCAGCCCACACACAGACACAGACACACACATACACACACACACACACACACACACACACACACACACACACAGACACAGACACACACACACACACACACACACACACACACACACACACACAAAACCAATGAACGATATACTAACTTAAAAGCAAAATGATTCTATATGGACACAGGTATGGAACTCGAGAAAGAGAAAACTACAAAAGCAATTATAAGCTTAATATTCACTCTAAAAAACTAAGTTATAATGTCTCAAGGACTGTGAAAACATTAGATGTTAAATGTGTGTTGATAAGAAGAGAGTAATCAAATGCTGCTTGTACTATTCAATGAAGTAGTAAAGATCTGTTTTAAAACTGTCAGTAAAAATGAATATGGCATATTGTGATCTCTATGGTAGTCATTAAGAGAAAGATAAACACAAACCTTAAAAGCTGTGAGGATACAAATAACAAATATCTTTTTAATTCAAAGGAAGGTAAGAAAGAAAAACTAAGGGAAGGGCAGTATAAAGAGAAAATAGAGCAACATGGCAATCTTAAGCCCAACCACTTCAGGGTATCATATATATTCATAAAAGAATGGACTAAACATTTCAATTAAAAAAAAAAGGACTGATTAATCATCACTTACTAATTGTCCAGATAAAAAAGAAGGGGGGGATAAAGGAAAAAGGACAATGGCCAAATTATTTATGTCATCGACAGTCATGATGGCGTAGAGAACGCACCACCCCCAAATAGTAATACTGGAGAAAACAATTTGCCACCGCAACTACAACTGTAACTCACAACATAGATTGCTTCATTCTATGCATTCTGAGTCACTGTAGATCTGACCTAGGTCCTTTGAAAACCAGTGCTGCTGTGAAATCACTTTACATATAAAGGAAGTTGTCTTTAGTAAGGAAGACACCACATGTTTCCTACCATCTCCTTTTCTGTTTGTCTCTAATACCTGCCTGAGCCCTCTGTCTTTTGGTATTCAGGGTGCTGATCATGCCCATTTCAAACATCTCCCCTTCTTTGAGTTTCATGTTTTCCTGGTACCCTCATGCCTACAAGCATAAATAAAATGCTTTCTCTCTTGTTATTCTGCTTTTATGTCAATTTAATTCACATCTTGTTCAAAGAAGATAGGAAGGTACAGGAAGCTATTTTTTGTACCCCTATCTTATTACATAACTTCAAGAGACTTATCTGAATATAGGAATGGTATATACTTTAAACTCTTCCTCTGCCACAATGACTAAGATTTTTTTTTTTTAAGTTACGGTGCCATCATTCTAACTTTAAAAAAATACAAAAACAAAAACAAAGCAAAAAAACAAAAACAAAAACAAAAACAAAAAAACATGGTCTCCCTGTAGCCCCAGCAGTCTGGCCCTGATCTCACAGAGATTAACCTGCCTTTGCCTCCCAAGTGCTGGGATTAAATATGTGTGCCACCACACCCAGCTCATTGCAACAATTTTAAACAAAATATTTTCATAATGCACCAAGTTCAAAATAAACTATTAACAATATAATTTTTTTGGTCTTTTTGAGACAGGGTCTCCCTGTAGCCCCAGCTGGCCTGGAAACTACTATGGAGACCAGGCTTGCCTTGAACTCATAAATACCCTCCTGCCACTGCCTCCCAAGTGTGGGATCAAAGGCATGTGCCATCATGCCCAGTTAAGTTTTAAAGGTCATTACCTATTTATAAACAGACATTTTAAATGTTCAGCAGACATAGTTTTTTCTTCACTTATATGGGCAGTCATTGAGGCATTTTCTAATTATCATTTGTGGTTACTTCAGAAACTATGGTATACAATGGGAACCGCTTCTTCTTTCATGGCATTCTTTTAATAGTCTGACGATATAAATCACAGAAAGTACTTTCTACTAACAGTAATTGAATGAGAACTATATAAAGCAAATAACACCAAAGAAGAACTCTTATGATATAAAAGTATTTTATAAATATTAACTTGGGAGGCTGGGGAGATGGCTCAGCAGTTAAGGACACTTGCTGCTCTTGAAGAGGACCCAAGTTCAGTTCCCTGCAACCATATTAGATGGCTCATAACACTGTAAATCCAGTTCCAAGGAATCTGATGTCCTCTTCTGGCCTCTTCTGGTGCACATACATATACTCAGGTCCAGATACATACATGTAAAATAAATTTTAAAATCTTTTGAAAAACCTCACTTAGAAAATATGATTTTATTGTTTTTTAAAAAATATTTTATTTATTATTTTTATTTTGTATATGAGTGTATTGCCTGCATGTGTGTGAGTGTACCCGTGCAATTCAATGACACAGAGGTCAGAAGAGGGCTCCAGGTTCCCATGGAACTGGACTTAAGGATGGTTCATAGCCGCCATGTGGGTGCTGGTAATCGAACCTGGGTCCTCTGCAAGAGCAGTCAGTGCTCTTAACCGCTAAGCCATCTCTTCAACCCCTGATTTTATTGTTTAATTCCATTTTTTAATGAATTGCATAGAATTGTTTTTATGCTAATCATTTGGATGAATTGTTTGGAAGTTCATTTTTTACTTGTCTATTTTTACAATAATTTCCCTTTTTACTTTGATTAAAGAGTAATAGGAAATCTGAACAACTCAGTAACTATAATTGATCAATTTATTTTATCTATCTGTGTAGTAACTATATCTGCCATTCATTATAATAAAAATGATCATTGAATAGGAAGTAACAAATGATTATTAGAACTAGTATCAGGCTTCTTGAAATTTTCTGGTTTTTATACTTTTATATACTTATTTTGTAGGACAGGGTACATGTATATGATGTTGAGGGGTGAAGGTCAGAGGACACCATGTGAGTGTGGTTCTCTCCTTCTACAGTGTGGAGTCAGGAATCAAGTACAGGTCATTAAGCTTAGCAGCAAGCACGTTTACCCATTGAGCCATCTTGTCAAGCCCCTGAAAAATTTAACTAAAGGGACAGTAACTATTTTATAACTAGGGAAACATGATTTTTTTTTTTTTCTTTTTGAGACAGGGTCTCCCTATAGGCCCAGCTGACCTGGACTCACTGTGTAGCACAGGCTGGCCTTGAACTCACAGCGATCCACCTGCCTCTGCCTCCTGAGTGCTGGGACTAAAGGCATGTGCCACCACACCCGGCCAGGAAACATGATTTTTAAAAATATATGCACAAGGGCTGGAGAAATGGCTGAGTGGATAAGAGCATTGGCTGCTCTTTCAGAGGACCTGGGTTTGATTCCCAGCATCCATACGGCAGATAACAACTGTCTGTAACTTCAGTTCCAGAGGAATCCAATGCCCTCTTCTGAACTCCACAGGCATTACATGACAGACACACACACACATGCAAACAATACACTTGTACACAAAATAAAAATAATAATAAAATTTTAAAAGTTAAGACAACACCCACACTTTTCATCCAAACTTTAAAGCAATAACATATCAATATATTTTATGCATAAACACACCTGTTTTCTCAGATGAAGTTTAACTTAAGCGAACCCCTGGGTTCCAACCATGCTATCCTAACTTATCCTTGAGTGTTCACATTTCTTGTTTATTTTCTATTTTCCTTTTCCAATGATTCTATAAAAATCCATTTAGAATATGTGTAGACACCTTATCATACCATATTCTCATAAAACGTTGTCAAAAGAAAAGTCACAAATTGCAATATAGATCCAATTTGTTTTGTTTATGATTTATAAATGAGCCATTCTCCATTCTGTGAAGTACAATGAGAGTGCTTACTGCACGAGGGCCGAGCAGTGATATTTCTAAGGTGGGAACAAGAAAACCAAACAAGGGGAACAAAAACTGGTTAAAATGTGACACCAGGTTTCTCTTTGTTGTGGATAATGCAGAAGGAATTCCTTAGTACAGATTCAGAGATTGAATCTCCTGTTTTCAGGGGAAATTGATCTGTTTGGTCTATCTGCTTCCTTAAAGTTTACATTTATGTGGTATTTTTTAGGAGGGACTCTCTGATTTGTGGCACTGGAGGAGCTCAGGCTAAAACATCAGCCTCCATAGTTTTTGTTTATGAATATATACTGAGTTCTCCTTGGCTCTCTTTGGGTCTTGGTCCTTTCCCACTGAGGCTTCCAGAGAGCACCTGACTACCTAGGAGAGATAGCCAGGCTCCATTTGTGCCAGGTCATCATTCCCCTAATTAGGACCAGCCCCTTGTGTGTGGCTCCAGGATTCACATCTTTGCTTAGTTAGAACTGGCCCATCTGATACCCATCACCTCAACTTAGGCCTGGGTTCCTTTGCCCTGCTGGTGAGCTCCTGACTAACCTGCTTGGATTAATCTAGTTCCACCAATAAAAAAAAAAAAAATCAGAAGAGAAAACCTGAAACAAAGACAACTAACTATTCACACTGAATCAAAAAGCAACCAAACTATATCAACAATATAAACAGAATCAGACTTATCAAACTCCAACTCAACAAAGACAGGCTTGAGTTTCATATCAAACACACAAATAACAGAAGAAATCTACATGCCCAGACAGCAATGAAAAAGTACAAACAATATGAAAAACCAAAATAATATGTCCCAACCAACTCCATCAGTTCTGTAAAAGGGTTCTACAATGAGAACTATCTAGAGGAAGACTAGGGCACAAAATTTAAAAGAGCAACCATATACATGATCAAAGAAGTCAATGAATTTAAAGAACACACAACGAAACAACTCAAAGAACTCAAATAGGATAGTCTTAACCTCCTGACTGAAGCGCAAGAAAAAACAAATATATGGATAAATGAAATGACAGACAAATTTAGTTCATACCACTCCTTGGTATATACCCAAAGGACTACTTCTGAGACACTTACTTAGCCATGTGTATTGCTGCTCTTTTCACAATAGCTAAGAAATGGAAGCAACCTAAGCATCCCTCAGTTGATGAATGGATAATGAAAATGTGTTAAATTTACACCGTGGAATTCTACTCAGTGGTAAGGAAAGTCAAAACCATGAAATTTGCAGGTAAATGGAAGGAACTAAAAACTGTTATACTAAGTGAAGTAACATAGATTTGGAAAAATGAACAAGATATGGTCTTTTTCATTTTTGAATCTTAGTTCCAATTCCCTAGATGTTAGTATATATCTGGATGGAACCACAGGACCCAGGAAAATGGGAAATTATCATGGGGGATAAAAAGGAAGAAAGTGTTCCAGAGAGGGGCATAGTAGGTAACAGGTGTTATCAAGGGTAAATGGGGAAAATAAGGGCAGGTACTTTAACTGTGAAAAGGAGTAAGGATGGGTTATACAAGGAGGAGAAGAGAGATAAAAAATGCCTACATGGTATGAAAAACCAGAGGGAAATGTATTAGATCAAAATCCTACTGAAAATACACATAAAATAAATATATGAGTGCATGTGTATAAAGGCTATATTAAAACAAACAAAATAAACAGCAACAACAACAAAAAAAACCAGTGTGTCAGGAGAAAAATTCCCTTTGAGTTTTTGGTCAGGGCAATCCAAGAGACTCACAAAATAACACAGGCTATTGCCACAGCCCCTGACTACCTCTCAGAACTTAAAGGTAAGACCCTATTGCTGAAGTTAGGCCACACCTCCAACACAAGACTTATATCAATCAGATGGAACTGACCTGGAAGCCTCCTCACTAAAGACTAACTCTCATGGTATCAGAGGATAATATACAAGCTACCACGGAAGAAAACCAGTCAATGGTTCTATGCAGACTTAAAGCCTAAACAATAGCAATTGGCCCAGTAAACTGTTGCTGTTGGTACAGTAGCGGCATTTTTATCTTGGGGGTAATCAACAGCTGTCAAAACAGAATTAAGGCCCAATCAATGGGAAGGAACTCATATGTGGTACTATAAACAGCCAAATTCATATGGCCAGAGAGGTCATAGATCCTAGAGCAAAACTTGCTTTTGCCACATCCCTAGACAAACATAATTTCTTACTATATTCTAAAAATGCATTTTCATATTTACAGGTAGTGTGCCTTTCACCTATTATGAAAATGCTTCTTTTCCAGCAGACGTAGACAACTACAGAATTCTACAACTGGTGAAATGCAGAGAATACGTGTCTGGGAGATGCTTAACCTTCAGTGACATATATTCAATGAAGAAAATCAATCTGAAACATGATCAAACGAACTGACCATTTGCTTACCTTGCCTCCCCACTCCAGTAGGGAGATACATCTGTCTCAGAATACTCAGCCTCTAACCTAGATATCTGGTTCCTTTTCAAAAGTTATCTGGCTCCTTACCAGCCTCCTTGCTGATCTAGTTCTTGCAGATCAACCACCTTGCAGAAAATACCTGTTTTCCCTATCAGAACTCCCTATCTCTCCTTCCAAGATCTCAGGAAGGAGTATTACATCCCCAAGAAGGCATGACCCCAAGAAGGCAAGATCCCCTTTTTGGAATTTCTGGAGCCACCTATAAATCCTAGAGCTCACCCAATCCCGATGCACAACCCCCATTCCTTTGGAAGGTTACTTGTTCTTCATAGCTAATAAAGCTATCTGCATCTGTTGAGGTCAGTTTCTACTTTTTATCACATCACCTTTTCATCTGGAATTCTAACATTCAGTGCCACTGCTACATAAAGGATGAATGCATCTCTCAACTCTCACCAGAGAACTTTCCCGTATGCAGCAGATGGTTATTAACACAGAAACCCATTGGCCAATGTGCAGAGAACAAGGGGCCATAGCATGCTTATCCCTGAATAGGGCACCCATTTCAAACTTCTGCATCCTAGGTTTAGGGATCATTGCAGAAGAGGAGGCAGAAATATTTTAAGAGCCAGAGGTGGTGATGGCCACAAGGAAACAGAATCTTTGGACAGCTGGTCAGTTACTCATATGAACTCACAGTAATGGTGACAGCATGCACAATTCCTATGCAAGCTTAATCCATACAAAATCCCAGCAAAAACATGGGGAAGTGAATAAGAAATCCCAGGCCAATCAAAGGAACTTTGGGTAATTGACGGCTTCTGGTATGGGGAGAGACAGTGTCTTTCAGGGATGGGACTCTTGGTGGTCCCAGTGGATGGACCCACACTGAGGGACATTTTGGTACCAAAATGAGATGTCATACTCCATATTATATAAATGAGAGAAGTTTAAATTTGGCAGGAGACAATGGGGAAAGGTGCAGATAAGGGAGAGAATCTAAATACCTTCAAACTACACTGAATGAAAATCAGAAAAATTCAATTAAAAATAAACGTGTATACTGATTTTATTTCTGCATGAGCTTCTAATGAATAGAAACAGCAGGCCTTCATCCCTTTGCTTGCTCATGCTTTCACTTCTTTCATCATATTCATTGTATGAAAATGTTCTCATTATTTCTGTTATATAATGCTTCAAAGTCTTACATACAATCTTTTCATTTTTCCTTATTACTGAAATACTATTTAACACTCTCAGCTACTACAAATACTTAGGAATGTCTCCTGTAGAGATGAGCAAGTGTTTATTTTTTTCTTGAATCCCACCCCAGAAGCTATGCAGCAGTGCATAATACAGGTGAGTTTTACCAGGTTCCGCATGCTTCATGAGCATGTGTTCATAGTGGTTTCAATGTTAGGATGGCCAATGACTGCAAAATGGAAAACCTGAGCTGATCAGCAGAATAACTGTCAGAAATCAAGCTATGAAATGAAGTCTTATATATAGAAAGAATCAACATATTTGATGTAACTATAATCACAACTCAACCAAGATTATTAAAAAATATTTGAAAAAACAGATTCTAAGACTTCTGGTAAATGAAAATAATAAAGCGACTTACAAGGCTTCACAAACTCTCACAAAGGAAAAGATATAAAAACAATAAGTAAAAATATAACTCAGAGCAAATTCTGACTTACTCCCAGACCACAGGGCAGGAGAACTGCACAAAGAGGTTGTGTAAACATGAACTTTAAATATGTACTAGTAAAAACACAAAATTAATGAGGAAAAGACAGGTTGTTTCAGGAGCATGTGTGAGCATCGACTTAGAATAACAATGTTTTAAGTCGGGAACCTTACCTTAAGTCTGATGAAACATTCTCTAGATATTAAATGCAATGAAAGAAACAAAATTATAGAGACATTAGGAGAATATGGCAGAATATATTTTTAACGGCTTCAGGGAATAAAGTTTTAAACAAGAAAAAACTGACAGAGAATATCAATGTTAAGAATTTCTGTTTAAAATACCTAATCTTGCCAGTCATGGTGAAACATGACCATAATTTCAGCAATTTGGAAGGTGGAGGCAGGAAGATCAACACTGAAAAGTATGAAAACAGCACAAGTTACTTGAGATCCTTCCTCACTGCCTCCCAGTCTTATACTGTCATTCATCATTTCACTTTAATTAAAATTCATATGGAGTCACAAAGGACCCTGAATAGCCAAAGAAATCTTGAGTAAAAAGAGCAATGCTGGGGGCACCACCATGCATGATATCAAAATGTATTTCAGAGCTATAGTCATAAAACATGGAATATAATTGAAGACCCAAACATAAGTACATTTCAGCCACCTGATATTTGACAAAAATGCCAAGAACACACACAGGAGAAAAGACAGCATCTTCAACAAATGGTGCTGCCCAAACTAGATCTCCATATACAGAAGAATGAAATTAGATCCTTAGTTTTCACCCTGCACAAAAGTCAATTCCAAATGGATCAAAGATCTCAGTATGAAACCTGAAACTCTGAAACTATTAGAAGAAAAAGTTGGGAAAAACCTACAAGATATAGGTGTAGGAAAGGACTTTCTAAACCGGACACCAATAGCCCATGAAATTGGACCCTTATCTGTTGCCCTGCACAAAAGTCAATTCCAAATGGATCAAAGGCCTCGTTATGAAACGTGAAACTCTGAAACTGCTAGAAGAAAACATAGGCAGTACCCTACAAGATATAAATGTAGGAAAGGACTTTCTAAATCAGACATGAGTTCTCAGGCATTAAGTTCAAAAAGTTATTGTACTGCAAAAGAAACAATCAAGGAAGTAAAGAGGAAATGGAGGAAACGCATTGAGTGGGCTTTCATAAGTTTTCATCTTACACACCAATCATCAAGCAAAGGGATACTAAGAAAGTAATTTATCATGTGAAGTAATAATGGGCATAGTGAGTTCTAGAACAACCTCTACTAATGTTTATCATTTTGCCTGATTTTTTAGCATTCCAGGTAAAATGCATGTAATTTCTTTTTTTTAAGCCATATTTCAAGGTTGGAAAGATGGTTTAGTGGTTAAGAGCACAGGCTACTCTTTCAGAGGACCCTAGCTCTCTTCCCAGAACCCACATGGCTGCTAACAACCATCAGTAAGTCCTGTTCCAAAAGAATCTGATGCTCTCTTCCGACCCCTGCAGGCATTACATGACACAGGTGTACTTACATACATGTAGGCAATACACTCACATGCATAAAATAAAAATAATAAAATATTTATAAACCATATTTCAAGAGATGCTAAATACTCAGAAATATTTATCATATGGTCTAACTATATTGTCTTATGCTATCCAGAACAGTAGTATTCAGATTACAATTACCTAAGATGAGTTAAAATAAAATGTTCAGTCCTCAGTTTAAGTGGTCATCTGTGCCTAGACTTGGCATAGATTAATAAAGTATGATCCTTATGGTTACAAAAATGTTTATTGAACTCACAACATGAACCTATCTTCCAAATTAATGGGAAAGACTTATCCACTGAATTTTTTAAGTTTTTTAAATTTATGTGTACATGTGTGTGCCCACTTCTTTGTATGTGTACCACATGTGTGAAGGTACCCGCAGAGCCCAGAAGGGAATGTCAGACCTCTTGGAACTGGAGTTGCAGGTCATGAGCTTCCTGATTTGGGTGATGGGAGCCAAACCTGGGTCCTCTGTAGAAGCAGCAAATGTTCTTACCTACCGAGCCCTTTCTCCAATCCATGAGGCACAGAGTTTTAAATATAGTGCTGATTATTTTCCTCTTCCATTCTGCATTTGGGTTACTTAATGAGCACATTCTATCCTGTTGTAGAATTAATGGCTTACTTTCTTTTCTCTTTATGGTTGTAAAACTAATGTCTTACTTTCTTCTGTTGGCAAGCGTTTCTTCACCGTTCCTTGCAGACATCTTCATTCCATGCTTTTCTTGGCTTGGATCAAAGGTACAACGAGGGCTTTGTGTGGGTATTCTCACTGGATGGCCACAAATCTTATTCACCTTTTTAAAAAGAAAACATTAAAAGGCAGTTACAAACAGCTCCAGTTTTTCTGAAGAGGCAATATTTTACAAGTAATAAACAATGACATGTTCTTGCTTATACTTCAAAATTAAGTGAATATCTGTAATGCCTGTCCATTTTTAACAAAGGGAATCAAATTATCTAAATGCTATAACAATGATGATAAACCAATGTCATATGCATTTATACAGACTGTAATGCACATGGACAATGTATGCAATATCAGAGAAGGATAGTAATAAACTCACCTTCTATCTATGTGCCCATAGATATATTAGTCACAGTTTATTTTTGTATTTGATTAATTATATGCTTGACCCAATTTTAAGATAAAATAATTTGTGGCTGAATATGCATTAAATTTTTGAATGAATACTAAGGCTAAAACCAAATATCTTTGTGACTTTCTTCATCAGGTACTTTCTGAGACATGACCTGAGTTTGTTATTGTCTGCACATAGTACTGGAATTGAAGATATGGCCTCATGCATGCTAGGCTCCATGCTAAGCACTTTAACACGAGCTAAATCCCCAGTCTAATATTTACTTTTTATTTTGAAGCAGTGTCTCACTAAGTTACCCAGGCTGGCCTGAAACTTGTGTTAGCCTCCCGAGTAACTAGGATAGTTGATATGTACTATTATGTCTGACTGATAATAAAAATATATATTCTATAATACTATACAATCTTGGGAGCTAGAGAGATGGTTCAATGGTTAAGAACACTTGTTGATCTTCCAGACGACCCAAGTTCAATTCCTAGATCCCATGTAAGGTGGCTCACAACTTCCTATAAGTCCAGTTTCAAGTGATCCAACACTCACTTCTGGCCTCTGTGGGTGCATGCATGTATGTGGCATAAATGCATACAGACTTACACATATACAAATGGATAAAAATTAAAATTTAAGACACATATTATAAAATCTTATATTAAAATTCTCAGCATCTTCTTCTTTAAGCTGATGTTATTTCAAGGATGTTATGGTTTTTAAAATATGAAAAGAATGGGGCTAGAGAAATAGCTAAGAGGTTAAGAGCACTGTTGCTTTTGTAGAGGGTCTGGCTTTGATTCTCAGCATTCACATGGCAGCTAACAACCATCAGCAACTCCAGTAGAAGGGGATACAACTCCATCTTCTGATCTCCGTGGGTACTGCACAACATGGGTACACTTACACATATGTGGGCAATATACTCAAAGACATAAAATAAAAATAATAGAATTTAAAAATTGTCTTAGTTTGTGTCTTCATTGCTGTGATAAAATACTCTGACCAATACCAACTTGGGGAGGAAAGGGTTTATTCAGCTTACATCTCCCAGGTCACAGTTCATCAGGGAGTCCAAGGTAGGAACTTAGGGCAGAAACCTGGGGGCAGGAGCTGGAGCACAAGCCATGGAGGAATGCTGCTTACTGGCTTGCTCCCCTGGCCCCTGCTCAGCCTGCCTTCTTATGCAGCACAGGCCCAACAGCTCAGGGGTGGCACCACCCACAGTAGGCTGGGCCCTCCCACATCAAAAAGATGCCCCTCAGACATGGCCACAGGCCAGTCCAATAGCGGCAATTCCCTGATTGAGGCTCTCTCAACCCAGGTGTGTCAAGTTGACACTAAAGCTATCTAGCACAAAAATATGTGAAAGGAAAATTCATTGAGTTTTAGATAATTATCTAGCAAATATAATTTGTATAGTTTATGTAATTATCTGTGTACAAACTAACTTATATAATATGAAATAAATTTGCCTAATAACTCGAAAATGTGCAATGGCATATCGTATATTTAAAAACATATAAAAATATTATCTCAGAATCAGGAAGTTTTGCTTCTTATGCAATTTTTCTTAGTAGTGAGACCTTGAAAATATGACCAAACCCCTTAAAGTGATCTAGTATATCACATAGAAAGGATAGATTATTTCAAAGATCTCATAAAATCCTCAGTTTCCTTGATTTTTCCCTATTATGGATATTAAAGGAATTGTGTGCATATTTACTCATTTTTTCCATATTATTTTACTTCTAATATTCATAAAGCTCCTGCACTAAATGTTACAAGAGTTAAAGATCGTAAAATTTCTCAAAAGAGAGCTTACAAGTTGGAAGAACAATCCTCCTAGTCATCAAAAGGCAAACTGTGTGTATTAAGGAAGTGGGCCTAGGGATGATGGTGTGTCCTGTGTGTTAGAGAAAGGTGGAATTCTCCAAGGGTAGTGGGAACATAGAAACAGAGGCACATCAGGAGATTACTCAGTTGTCATAATATATGAGATTTTGAGCATCTGTTTGGCCAGGATATGCTAAGATGTATTTCTATGTGGTTATATTGGAAATAAGTGTTTATTAAATATCATTATGTTAACTGATGGAGATGCATATATGCACACAGTTCAAATGAATCCACATATGCCAAACAGCCACTGTAATTTTCCATGACAAGAATACCTAAAGGACTGCATTAAGGCAAAGAACACTGGGACAGTCATACAGAAAATGGGCAGATGAGGTGAATTTGAGGTACTCAGGGCAATGTTTCAGGATGTTGTGTCCAAAAACCAAGTCAAAGGATGAACTATGAGCTTGCAAGGGAGAAAAAGAAGGCACAAATACTTCCTAAAAAACTAAACTGGCATAGAGGAATGCGACATTTTACCAGGCACATGTTGTTTTATGCAAAAGTCCATAGCATGAGAAAGTTGCACAGCAAGAGACAGGACTTCTATAGAAGACAAGATGATGCTTTAAGATTTGGATACTAAACCAAAAACTTCTAAGAAAACATTATCAAGCCAGAAAATAATATTTTAAATGATCACAAGAAAAAGGATCATGGTCAAGATGTAAAAGACAGAGAACAGGCCTATGATGGAAAGTTAGGATCTTGAGTCAAGGGCAGTCTACTGGATAGCTTTAGTGTCCAGTTGACACACCTGGGTTGAGGGAGCTTCAGTTGGGGAATTGCCTCCATTGGACTGGCCTGTGGCCATGTCTGTGGGGTATTTTCTTGATTGTTAAGTGATGTGGGAGGGCCCAGCCCACTGTGGGTAGTGTCACTCCTGGGCAGGTGGGCCTGTGTTGGATAAGAACAGACTGAGCAGGGGCCAGGGGAGCAAGCCAGTAAGCAGCATTCCTCCAAGGCCTGTGCTCCAACTCCTGCTTCCAGATTCCTGTCCTGAGTTCCTACTTTGGGCTTCCTGATGAATTGTGACCCAGGAGATGTAAGCTGAATAAACCCTTTCCTCCCCAAGTTGGTAGTGGTCAGAGTGTTTTGCCACAGCAATGGAGAAACAAACTAGGACAGAAGTTGGTACCAGAGAGTGGGATATTGCTGTGACAGACCTGACCTTGGTATTTTTGGGAGATTTGTGGAAGTGTTCCAAACTTTAGGCTGGAAAAGCCATTGCGTGCTTAGAGTTTCTTGCTGTGGAGCTTGCAACAGTTATGTTGAAAAAGTTGTGGATAATGGAGGCCTGGCTTGTGAAGCTTCACAGGGAAGTGGAAACTATCAGGGCTGTTCATGTTAGATTTTGAATTGAGAATTTCTGGGTTCTGGTCATCTGGGGCTAAAGAATCAGCTGTGATTAAGAAGAGACCAGAACCCGAAGTAAAACCTTTGCTTTTTTGGGACAATTGATGCTGGTTATCTGGGGCTGAAAATCAGCCATAAGTAACAAGATACCAGCATTATTATGGTGAAGTCTTCTGGGAGGTATTTCCTCAGGGTCAGCACACAGGGAACCTGAGCCTCATCTCAAGCTGGAAGCAAGACTTGGTAATGTGTAAGAGTGTCCTGCATGGTTCTGGTGTTGAACACTTGAAGGGCTCACAGAGAGCAGCTGAGGCTTGGCACTCTGAGAGGCCAGGAAAGGCCATAGGTGAAAGTGCAGCTTCAGTTGCAGTTAAGACCCTGGGATTGAAGGGGTCATGGAGGCTTTGCACCCAGAGAGGCAAAAAGAGTCCATTGGTGAAGGTATAGCCTCTGTTTCAGTGGAGACCCCAACTTTTTGGAGATGCCGGGACCATGGGACAACCAACAAGGACCACAGTAGGTGTGGAATGGAGCTGATCTGGGTCTGCGAGACAAGCTGTTTGTGCTGTGGATGGCAGAGTCAGAGAAGTGGAGCTGCCAGAACCCTTTGGAGGCCAGAAGATCATGAATGAATCCCAGATGTCCAGTCTTGAGCTACTTTGCTGGACTTGGGTTTTGCTTAGGTGTCTGATTCTTCCCTTTGAAATAAGACAGTACTTGTTTTGGATTTTACAGAAGCCCACAGTTAAGAGACTTTAAAAAGAGACTATGAACTATGGAGTGCTTGGATTTTTTTAAGGACTGTGGGGTTTTGAGGGTTATACTGTCTTGTGTTGTGATATTAATGTTGTGTCTTGGGGACAAGAATTAGAAAGGTTATGATTTAATAGTGATATATTTGTGTGCCAAGTTGATAAGAGGTCAATTGTGCTGGATAGCTTTGGTGTCAACTTGAACACCTGGGTTGAGGGAGCCTCAATTGGAGAATTGCCTCTATTGGACTGGCCTGTGGCCATGTCTGTGGGGCATTTTCTTGATTGTTGAGTGATGTGCGAGGGCCCAGCCCACTGTGGGTAGTGCCACCCCTGGGCAGTTGGGCCTGTGTTGGATAGAGAGCAGGTTGAGCAGGGACCAGGGGATCAAGCCAGTAAGCAATGTTCCTCCATGGCCTGTGCTACAGCTTCTGCCTCCAGGTTCCTGCCCTGAGTTCCTACCTTGGGCTCCCTGATAAACTGTGACCTGGGAGATGTAAGCTGAATAAACCCTTTCCTCCCCAAGTTGGTAGTGGTCAGAATGTTTTGTCACAGCACTGGAGAAACAAACTAGGACAGGCAGAAACCAGAAAGGAATGAGCAGGAGAGCTAGCTATACTTGAAGGAGACTGATTTGACACAATCTTCTCAGAGCAAAGAACAATGATGAAGAGAAAGGAAGAAATCTAAGAGAGGGCAATATAAAAAAAAAAATGGGTCTGACAGAGAAATGGCTTCAAGTTCAGTTCACCTGGAAAGAAAAAAAAGGGTCTATAATAGGAAGTAGCAAAAGGAAATTATGTTGAAAGGGTAGGTTGGAGACAGATCTAGAAGGTTTTAAATGCCAGGCTAACAAAGTGTGTTTATTAGATAAAACCCCCTGCTGTTTGCTGAATGGAACAGTAAAATTCCAAAGCTCACATGTCACAAATGCACCTGGAAGCACTGCATAAGTTTGACCAGAGAGAAAGAATAAACAAAATACCTACTAAATGTGGGTGAGCTCTTAGACACATCTTGTATTCACGAGGAAGGAAATTTTAATTCTGAACTTCAGTTATGGCAGTGAACACAGATTATAGTCAGAAGTAAAATCAACAGTCTTGGGAAAAAAACAATTTTAAGTGCAAAGGAAAACGGTTGTTTTTAAGGGAGAAGTAAGACCAAGGTATTAAAAGGCTCAAAGTGAACCTTTAATCCTTGAGGCCAAAAAGTGAGAGTAGGGGATAAATATATTAGCAAGGTGCTAAAGTATTCAGAGAGGAGAATCTTTTCTGTCAACAACCCCTAGTAACAAGAACCAAGGGAAAATTATACAATATGATGGTAGATAGGTCTGGAGGTATTATGGGTTGTTTTGAAATATAGAAATAGCAAGAAAGGGAGTTAGAATCTCCTATAATGACCCAGCGCTTGAGGCAAAACATGGAACTTCTATGAATCCCAGGTTTCTCATCCTTAAATTCAAGAGGAAACTACTTTGCACTTAAGATCAAAGAGAAATATTATCTCACACTCTCCTCCCACAGTGAAGCTAAAACAGTATCTTCTACTGAACATGATTTTTTAGGTAGGAATATTGTGATGGTTTGAATGAGAATGTCCCCCATAGGTTCCAAGTATTTGAAAATTTTGTCTGCAGTTGGTGGCACAGTTTTGGAAGGTCTTAGAGGCTATGGCTATGCTGGAGGAAGCATGTCACTGGTGGTGGGCTTAGAGAGTTCTTAAGCCTTATCAGATATCAAGTAGTTCTCTTGCTTCCTGTGCCTACTTGAAGATGTGAATGTTCTGCTTTCTAAACTCCTGCTCCAGCCACCTCCTGCCACCAAGCCTCCTTGCCATGATGGACTGTAATTCTCCTGGAACCATTAGCGCAAATAAATTCTTCCTTCTATAAGTTGCTTTAGTCTGTGTTTCTATCACAGCAACAGAAAAGTAATTAATACAGTAATTGGTGACAGAGAGTGGGCTGTTAAGTGTAGAGAACCTAACCATGTGGGATTTTGGAAGAATGTGGAAGACTTTGGAAGTTTGGGATAGAAAAGTGGTTGATAAGTGTTGTAACTGTTGTTAGCAGAGCTTAACAGGTCATTCTAGTAGGTGTCTGGAAGAAAGTAGTGTTGAGAACAATGTACTTCCAGAAGGAAATAAGGACTTAAACAGCAATTGAGATATTTTGGCAAAGAGTTTGGCTGGAGTCTGCCCTCAGCCAAAAAGCTTGCCTGAGGCTAAGTTGAAAAGCAATGTACTAATTTCCCTGGTGGAAGAAATTTCAAAGAAGCCTAGTGTAGAAATGGTGGTGTGGCTATTAATGGTGAATAATATGCAGCTCTACAGTGGAAAAAAGGCAAATGGGGCAGAAAGAAATACAGAATGTACAGTTTGAATTGAAAAAGAGCACTAGGAAGATTAATGTTGGAGCCAAGGCATGTGCTAAAGGAGAGAATCTCTTTGATAGAAGGTTAAAATGATTAAGGATGGGCCTAGAGATTTGCACTTAAACACTGGAGAGAGTGCCTCCAAGGCAAGAACACACCCAGCTAAGCCTCCAGCTTGTGAAATGAAAATGCTGAAGGGCTTTTCTACTAGAAAAACCACTGAAGAGAAAAACTTCTGAAATGGATAAAGCAGGATGGGATGCATCCCAAACTTGCAGCCACACTTGGTAGTGTCATTCACCTGGTGTTGGCTGTAGAGGCATGAAAAATGCAAGAGTGAAGGTGTCATCAGTTCCTCCTCTTCAGTTTCAAAGAGCTGCCAAGACCAGGCAGCATGCAGCAGAGTTTCTCCTGCATAAAGAAGGCTCTGATAGGCCATTATGTAAAGCTGTGATGGTGAAGCCTGATCGACAGTGGAGACCTCAAGAAGACGTTCGTGATTCCAGAGCTGTGAGACATCTGCCAAGAAGACCTGCACACAGGGAGTGGTATCAGCCAAAAGGAGAGATGTATGTTGTATGCAGCAAAGCTGGAGAGGCTGAGCCATCTAGTCCTTTGAAAGTAATGTCCCAGAAGGTAGACATGAAGCTACTGGATTTGATATTTTCCCTGCTGGTTTTAGGTCTTATTTTGGTCAAGTATTTCCTCATTATGCTTCTTTTCCTACCTTTTGGAATGGGAATGTATATTTGTTTCTACTGTATGTTGTATGTAATTTGTCTTTTGATTTTACAGAGGCATACAGTTAAAATATTGCCCTGAGTCTCAGAAGAGAATTTGGACTATGGACTTGAGAATAGTATGGACTTGAGAATAGTATTGAGATTGGCAAAAACTGTGAGGATGTTTAAGGATAGACTGAGTATATTTTGCATTTTATATATAAGGTCATGAACATATGGGGACCAGGGAGTGGAATGTGATGGTCTGAATGAGGATGTCCCCCTTACATTTCAAGTATTTGGACATACTGTCCCCAGTTGGTGGTGCTGTTTTGAGAGGTCTTAGAAGACCCCAGGATTACAGGGGTCATGGAAAGAATCTGAGGCTTTACATCCTGAGAGGCCAGAAGAGGCCATTGTTGAAGGTGCAACCTCAGTTTCAGTGGAGACCCAGTTTTTTGGAGATTCCAGAACAATGGTACAACCACCAAAGGCAGCAGCAGGTGTGGAATGGAGCCGGCCTGGGTCTGAGAGATGAGCTGTGTGTGATGTGGACTACAGAGTGAGAGAAGTGGAACTGTCCGAACCCTTTTGAGCCCAGAAGATTGTGAATGAATCCCAGATATCCAACCTTGAGCTACTTTGCTGGACTTAGGTTTTGCTTAGGGGTGCCCAATTCTTCTTTTTTGAAATAAGACAGTACTTGTTTTAGAATTTACATGAGCCCACAGTTAAGAGAATTTTAAAAGAGACTAGACTTTTAAGTATTTGTATTTTTTTAAGAATTGTGGGACTTCTAAGTATGTATTGTCTTTTGTTGTGATATTGTTAACATTACATCTTGGGGACAAGAAATGGAAACCCTGTGGATTAATAGTGATATGTTTGTATATCAAGTTGACAATAGGTCAGTTGTGCTCGATAGTGTGAGCTGTCATTTTGACACACCTGGGTTGAGGAAGCCTCGAATTGGAGAACTGCCTCCATTGGCCTTCCTTGTGGTCCTGTCTGTGGGGTATTTTCTTGAATGTTGAGTGATATGGGAAGGCCCAGTCCACTGTGGATGGTGCCACCCCGAGCAGGTTGTCCTGTATTGTATAAGAAGCAGGCTGAGTCTGGGCCAAAAGGAGCACATCAGTAAGCAGCATTCCTCCATGGCCTGTGCTTTAGCTCCTGCCTCCAGGTTCCTGCCCTGATTTGTTACTTTCTGTTACCTCAGTGATGAACTGTGACTCAGGAAAGGTAAGCTAAATAAATCCTTTCCTCCCCAAGTTTGTATTGGTCAGAGTGTTTTGTCACAGCAATGGAGAAACAAATTAGAACAAATACAGAGAGCTGAAAAATGCCAGCCTCTAAATATCTTTATATTCATTATTAAATTTGCAATTTGTCTACAAATACAAATGAAAATGCATTATCCAAAGATTTATAGGATGTCTTTGATTGTATCCAAAGACACAAACATATGTAGAAGATTGCAGTAACAGCAAGTAACTTTCAAAGCCCCTGTGTTTCTTGACTTTCCGTCAAGGAGCCCTGCTCACACTTTATTGGAAGGGAATGGAAATCCTTCTGTTAGCAGGACATTAGCCTTCCACCCTCGCTCCCCTGAGGTGAGTCAATTTGGATGGCACATCTCAACATTAGTATTTTCTTCCTATTGAAAAAAATCCTCACACTTTTGTTGACAGTTTTTCATCTTTGACTTACACTGCAATTTCCTCCATTTTCTCCTTCCTGGTCTCTACCATTCTCCTCTGTAATCAATCTGAAGTGTCTAGAAAAAAAAATTGTTTTCCTCTGTAATGCTTAGCAATTCCTGCTTCAAGTTCTATCTCTGGCCTCCCGCTGATTTTCAAGTTCCCATCTCACCTTAAAATGACTCTCTTGCCTACTCCTAACCCATATCACTTCTCCCACTCCAATCAAGTATTTATTTCAATAACTCCTTGCCACTTAGCTGACTTTCCCATTCTCATGTAATCTTGGCACAATACACAAAATGGAAAGGTATCATTAGCTGGTGTCTCCATCTGGCTGTGCACTCAGTCTTATCCAAGTCTTCATAGAGTTAAAGATTTCTACTGAAAACCCTGAAAAGTTTGCAAAGACAAATGACTTATTTCTACTTTTTTCTTCTATTAGCAGGGCCTTGGTTTCTCTAGAAATGGTACCTTTAAAGTGCATACTAATAGCAGTATAAATTGAGGACTGGTGAGGTGACTCAGTGACTAAAGCAGTTGCCACATAAACAGGGGGACCAGAATTTGGAACTCCAGAAATGGTGTATATGTCATATGGGCAGAGAAGACCTCCTGGAGTCAGGCAAGCTATGGGTTTATGAGAGATCTTGCCACCAAGTAAGTAAGGTAAACAGTAATTGAATAATTGAGTAAAATCAACACTAACTCTCCATATGCACATATATATGTGGCACCTGCACATACATGCACCCACATTCACAAAAACATGCATACATATGCATGCACAGCATGCCACATATATGAGAAAAATATTTTAAATATATTAAATTTGAAATAAAAGAAAGTGGAGAAACTATGTGTGATTATTAAGCACTTTGCTCTGATGGGTAAGACAAAGGCTCACACTGCACAGGACCTTGTAGGATTGAGTGACTGTTGGTTTACCTTGGATAATAAACAGAAATTACATAAGGAATGAATATGCAAGTGTGTATGAAAACAATAACAAGCAGAATATGAAACAGCATAGTGTTTTTATCAAGTATGCTGTTCCATTGTATTCAAAGCTACTTTTAAACTACCAGGAAGAGATTGATTGGTAATTTTCCAGTTATAAACAAAAATTATTTATTTTCTCATGTCTGATGTTCTTATGAGTTTTAGAAATAATATCTTAAGAGTAAGCACCATCAGGATAAGGCTGTGTCCCAGACAGATATAAAATCCACGATCTTAGTTTTATTCAGTAAAAATAAATATAGGAACAAAGTTCATTGGGCCAGATCTTGGGGTTGGGGCAGTGGCAGCTAAAAACTAGGTTCATTATTTTTCAAACTATGGTAATATGTTAAGGACTCATGAATAAATGAATGGAAATATTAAAGTTTTATATTAGAAATATTTGACAGGAACATTGAAACCCAAGGAGATTTTTCCCATGAATGAAAAAATATTGGGATGAACTCAGCAAGAGCCTGTGAAATTAGAGAGGAAGGGGAAAGACAATTCCTTCATTATCACAATAAATAGCATTTGGTACATGTGGGCATCCTGGTGTGATAAGAAGGGAGAAGCTGCCAGGTGTGGTGGCACACACCTTTAATTTCTGTACTAAGGAGGCAGAGGCAGTGAATCTCTTTGAGATAAGGCCAGTCAATCTCTTTGAGATAAGGCCAGCCTGGTCTCCATAGCAAGTTCCAGGTCAGCTAGGACTGTAGGGAACCCCATCACACACACACACACAAAAATCCCCCAAACTAGAAACCAAAACACAAAAGCCAAAAACTAAACAAAGAAAAGAAAAAAGAGGCTAAGGCTGTGGCCAAATTCAGTCATGGCCACCAGAGTGAATAAAAAATAGTCAACATGTAAAAGAAGACAAAACAAGTTGAGCTTTTGCATAGGAACCACTTGGCTCTTATGGTTAATTTCCTTTTAGAACATTATTCTTTAAGGAAATTTTTAAAGGCAACTTTAAATGATGGATTAGAATTTTTAACTTTTATTAGGAAATTATAACAAAATAAAAAGTAATTACCAAGAACAATAATGGTATAATCTGATTCAGCATATTCAACAAATCTGTGTCCAGACATATGTGATTTCCATGCACTATTGTTCCATTAAATCAGATTTTAATCACCCACACAGAGCCAAAAGTTAACTTTGTGAAATTGATGAAATTATACACACACACACACACACACACACACACACACACACACACATATACATATACGTGTGGAGAGACAGACAGAGAGAGAGAGAGAGAGAGAGACTATAAAGTTCAGTAGGAAAGCTCTTTCAGAGTTAGAAGAGTAAGAACTCAATATACCCCCTGTCCCCCAAAATATGACTAGGAAGAGAGTGTTCAGCGCTTCGATCAATAACAGTGAAACAAAGTAATTATAAAATCTTGGCCTAAAAGTATAGAATTATAAACTTTCAAATAATGTAGATGCTATTTAGATGCTCAGTGTGCAAGGAAATTCAGAAGTCAAGTGATAGCAACACTATTAAAAGTTGGACTTTGAAAAGATTCTAGCAGTTCAACAAGAAATATTGTAGGGAGTCATAAGTTACTGATGTCCCATAAAACATAGTCCTTAAATATATTCTATTCATAGGAGGATCCTGAATCTTCACATGACCAGTTCCTGAAGGAGCAGTGTTAAAACTGAATAAAGGAGAAACACCTGCTGTCTCAGCTGTCAGCAGAGTGTTCCTTCTGCAGTACTGCTTTTGTATGTATATAAATTAAACCACAAGAGGGAGCTTCTGCATTTCAATCCTCTTCATCATTTTTAAACTTATACATACATCCATTTAGGGTCATTAAATTAGGATTCTCGAAGAAAAAGTCGTCTGTCGGCTAGAGTGACATATGTTCCCAAACACAAAATCTTCATGAAAATCCAATCTGTAATGTGGAACTAGTGGGCAGGTGCTCTAAGGGCAATGCGTTCAAGTGAGAAATGAAACACCATCCCTCAATCATGGGGTAGTTTGTCCTATCTGAGCTATCTTGTACTCAGTAACAGAAAAATGACCAATGGTTTCGATGATTTCTACTAGTTCTCTTATTCTCTCTCTATCTTTCTGCCTGCCTACCTCACTTCCTTCCTTCCTTCTTTCTTTCACTGTTTGAGAACTTCATAGGTGTGTTAATGTGTTTTGATCAAATCCATGCAAATTTCCTCACCACCAATTTCTCCCCTATGCCTCATGTCTTTCTTTTCCCAATTTCATGTGCTCTCTTCCTTTCTTCTTTCCTTCTTTCTTTATCTCTTAGTGTCAGTGACAGGCACACGGTAGTTTAGCAGGTTCCAAGAACTAAAAGTCAGACATATGGATTTTTGTACTTGTTTAACTATACAAAGCACAATGTTGATCAATAAATCAAGCATCTCTTATTTATTAATTTTGGTTAATTTAACAATAAATCTGCTGTCAGGGAACTTCTATTTTAGTGAGAGAGACAAATATTAAAACATTAAACAGGCATCTTGATTAAAGTTATTTAGTAAAAATGGACCACTGGTGGGGTGAGGTGATGGATCTTCAGCTAGATAGTCAAGAAGGAATTCTTTAAAAATTATTGTTTAAATTGTGCTCTGGGTGAAGTTAATAAGCAATTATGTGGAAACTGCAGGGAGAAGTTTCAAATGTAGAGAGAACAGAAATTGAAACAGTTCTGAAATAGAAATAAAGTCATAAGGTACATGGGAGTGAGGGTGATGGGATCAGAGACATAGTTGAGACACATCTTGAAGTTTCCCACATGTTACACCAAGTGGGTGAGCTCGTGTACTAAGTGGACACTGAAGGGTTTTGAGCATGGTTTTAGCACGAGTTAGTTTACCTTTATAAAATATCTACTGGCCAGAACTATGGAAATTGCTCAGTGGATAGTGTGCTTGTCACAGAAGTGTGAGACTGGACTTTGGATTTACCAGCATCCACATAAAAACTGGGTGGGCTTGGGAGTCCACTAGTAATCTCAGTGCATGAAAGATGTAGATGGGGCATAGAACTGGAAAGGTCTTGGTTCAGTGAGACTCTGCCTCTGTAAATAAAGTAGAGAGTGATCCGTGAAGACATTCAGCATAAACTTCTGTCCTCCACACACACATAAATGTGCATGCACATGTGCTTATATATACCTGAAAACAATCATAAACACAGGCATGCAAACAAAACACACTAAGAGAACAATTAATGAATAAATAAAGTATCTACTGTCTATTCTTTATAGAGAAGTTTTGGAAGATAATAAGAAAAATGATAGATAAAATGGAATGATTAAGTCCAGATATGGATGTATTGAGTGTTTTACAGATAGAGAGTAATGGTGGCTTTACTAATGGTGGTGCATAAGGACTAGGTCTTTCTCAGGAGAAGGCTCATCTGCCATGATGGTGGAGACAGCAGGACTTGAAACAGCAAGAGAATGAAACATGCAATAACAGACTTCTAGTATTTTCTATATGAAGCAACAGGCAAATGGAAGTGTTATTAAATTAGAAAGAAAACTGAAAGAGGATTACAGGGAGAAACTGCAAGTTCTTGATCATGCTTGCTTTCAGAGAAGGCTTAATCCAGGATCTCTTTAGTAGGCTGTCTTTATATGAACTGAAAACTCCAGGTGGAAGTCAGTCACAGCATGTTATCCTCAGTGTGTAGCAGTTTAAGAACAGATATAGAAGGATGCTAAAGACTCATCCTGATACTTCAACATTTAGATGTAGAGACATAGGGAGGCTGAGAAAGAAAGAAGAAGCTTTAAAAAGATAAGAATCAACTAACAAAAGTCTGCTTTAAACAGGATGTTTGAAATCACAATAAATCTCAGGAGCAGGCTACCTCAATATGACAATGAAGAACAGGTTTCTATAAAAAAAGAGGATATGATCAAATATGTCTGAAAAGGTATGAGTAAGATAAGGATTCAAAGTAATCACTGAATCTAATGAGAAGGTCAATGATGTCTTGAGGAGAGTACACTTTCATGGGAGACTTAGAGCAGAAAACATGAGGATTCATGGGGATAGAAAAGGCAAAAATGAATGGGAAAGCAAAAAATATACTGTCGTGCACCAAGTTCTATAACAAAGGAAGAAACTCATTATTTGTGGGGCCTTCTAGAGCAGCCATGGAATGTAATAAGCTTCTGCTCTGTTTTGTTTTAAGACAGAAACCATTATAGAATGATTTTATACTTGATGGTCGACACCCATTACATATAATTTGATCCAAGGTACTTCTACAAATGTGCCAAACAATTATCATAGTGTGTTCATAACATGGAAGAGCCAGGAAGAAATTTAGTTTAAGCAAATAAAGTTTGGAAGGCTTTTCTTCCATAGTAGTCCAGAGCTGCTTAGAATTTCATTCACATCGATTAGGTGTAGTGTATCGTGAATGTAGCCTGGAGAGATAGCTAAGTAGATGTAGTAAAAATTCAAAGAGGAAAAGAGGAATCAGATAAAATGTATTTTCCATTTCCACAAGAAAAGACTATTTTGGAATTAGCAATGTTATAAGCCACATGGACGGCTGGACAATGAAGATCATAGTGAGAGAGAGCAACAGAAGATTTCAGAGACAGCTTAGCTTCCACAATTGGCTTGGCAAGGTTGGATGGATGAGAAATGGGGTAAGGCTGGAGATAACTGTTTTATCTCTAAAATCCAACAGTCTTGGGATCTGAGAGTCAAGAAATGGAAATGGGAAAGCAAGGCAGAGTAGGCTGTCAATTATAGCCATTAATAGTGACATATTTTAGGAGAAAGTATGCCATTTGGCTTTAAATTTCCTTCATTTTTTGCTATTTGTAAAAGGATCATACTAATGCATACAGCTGTGAGGACTTTGTAAAACTAAAAGGAAGAGTTAACTGGGGTTAGAATAGGAGGGCAGGGCAAAGGATATGGGGAAGGATAACTAATACTAAAGGCCTTTATGAAATGCCATATGGAAACCTATCACTATTGAAGCTTCTTATAGTATATACATATAGTTTGTAAAAAGAGACTAAAGGGATTCACCTTATAACAGGGGGACATTGCACCTACTAGACATCATATGCTATCAATAAAAGCTCAATGTACTGGGCATGGTGGTGCACGCCTTTAATCCCAGCACTCAGGAGGCAGAGGCAGGTGAGTTCAAGGCCACCCTGGTCTACATAGTGAGTTCCAGGACAGCTGGAGCTAAGCTCAATGTTGAAAATAAACTCCCTCTTTTGAAACTGTTGACCAAGCATCCCATAGACCTTCACACAACATTGGGCATTGCCCCTGCTCTTGGCTACCCATAAGAATTGGATAATACAACTCTATTGCTGAAGATACTACATACATGAGTTGTAGAACAAACAGGGAGAAATAGAACTGCCACTTACTTCAAAGCTGTATATCTACTGGATAGGTTTCATGGTGACAGAAGGTACTATGCATGATACCAGAAGAGAAAATCATCAACTTTGTATCCTGTATGCTTCAACAACAACTGGCCCGACAAGATATTCCCTGTGGTACAATAGTGGTACAAATATTATCAGAATACCAACCAGTTTCTAATTGGATGTAAGGTCTACTTCATAGGATAGAGCCCATACCTGACATTGATATCAGGCTGAGGAAACTGTGACTATAGAATGGACAAAGTCATAGGGGAGAACCTAATGCTATTAGTTTGCTATAGTGACTCCTAATGGCTTATTATTATACCCATAGATTCATGCATCTCTCAACTCTCACCAGAGAAGCTCCTTATGCAATGATGGAGATTAACCCAGAAACCCAAACTGACCATAGTGCAGAGAATACAAGACTGCAGAGTGCTTCTCCCTGAATTAGATACCTATATTACACTTCCACCTCCTAAAGCTCAGGTATCATTGTGGAATGGGGTGAAGAAAGATTGTAAGAGCCAGAGGTGTTGGATGAACATAAGGAACCGAGTGTTTTCAGAAAACTAGAATCATATGAATTCACAGGAATGGTAACAACATGCATACGTCCCACATAAGCACAAGCCAAAAAATAGAAAGAAGAAAAAGAAAACTCTAGCATTGTCATGGGGAAGTGGGTAAGACACCACAATGCTACCTGAGGAACTACTGGCAACTGATGGCTGCTGTGAGGGGGACAGGCAGTCTCTTTTAAGAGTGTAACTCTTGGTAGGTTAACCCGGCTCCAGGAGATGGACCCAGAATGAAGGGCATTTAGGGACTTAAATTTGACTCTATAGGCATATATACAGTAGATGAATTTGGGCATGAGTAGTAAGGAGGGTACAGACAAGGGAGGCAAAGTTCATTGTATGAAATTCACAAAAAGTCAATTAAAGAGGAAAAAATAAAAGCTCCCTAATTATAGACATTGTTTTTTCTGTTTTAGCTTTGTGACTGATTGTAAGACTAAAACTAAAACTAGAAAATATTCGGTTGGTCTCTAAAAACTGATCTTCAGGTAGTTTAGAATCTAGTTCAGGATATAAGATTTTCAAGTATGATGCAAACTGATAAATACATAAAGTAGATACAATATAATTGCCTCAGTGGGATATGAAGTATTTGCCAAATGAAAGCTTCAAGCCATGAGTTGCATAAGAACTCCTATAAAACCACTGTGTATCAGAGCCATAAGTTAATGCCTTAGATAAACTTTGAATCATTGTGGAAAGAAAGAAAAAAGGTAGGAAACTTACCTTAAGTGTGGGTGGTTAGAGATTGGACAGGATTCCAAACAGTAGAAGTTAGTGTGTTTATGCTAAGTAAGGCTTCATTCAATTATAGTTTTCAAAATAAGTTAAACTTTTCTTCATGTAATCCAGCAGGCTTTGAGACTTGTTAAGATTTCATGAATTAGATAGAACAACATTCTACAAACCTATAAGCTCAATCACAAAGAGAAAATAGCCAGCCTATGCAACCTCAAAATTGAGGATACAAGGTAACAAAGAGGAAAAACAACACAGAATCAAACTTAAGGGAAAGTAAAAGACTAAGTGTAATATAATTCATCCATAAAATCACAAGTTGTTCATGTCATTTATAAGGAGTGAAAATCTTGAATCGGTTAGGTCAGAACTTTACAAAGCCAAGCTAAGATAAAAATAAAAAGAAGAATGAACCAGCGTGATTGAATTTTTCTCTTTTTGAAGACTGAAAAGTTGGAGATGCTTTAAAAATGGCATCAGCTGGCAGTGTAATGTGTTGAAACAAAGCTGTCTGCTTTCAGCAGGTGTCCTGGATTCTAAGCCCTCCCTGCGTTGGAATTTCTCTCACTCAGAAGTGACCCCTCACTACCTCTGAGATGCAAGAGCAGCCTTGGCTCCTCACAGCACTCCTCCAGCTCTAAACCTTCCCTCCAGGTTCCAACATTAATCTTACTAAAGCAAGGCTCTGATCACTTTGCTTCGCTGATCCAAACCCCTTGGTTATACTTCCCATTTCCTAATGGTACAGACAGAAGCATTTCATGTGAATTTATAGCTCAAACTTGAAATTTCCCAGTACCCCACTTTAAACATTCTATGCTTCTGCAAAATTGTGTTACCTACAGTTTCCAGTTACCCTGTACTTTTCCCTATCTGTGCTTTTCATCTTTTCTGGCTGTCTAAATATTACCATTTTTCAAGGTTCTGTTAAAATATCACCGGTGGAAGTAAACTGTTCTTGATCTCTCAAGTTGAGGTTATTTATCAACCTTAGAAGCATTTGGTTAACACATCCCCCAAATTCTTCAACTTAGGAGTTTGAAGTGTAACATAAGAACTATTTTTTGTTTTTTGTTTTTTACAATTATTCTCAATAGCTATATCTGCCCCATTCAGTACGCTTTATGTTAGTGTATCCAAATAAATTCACAGCATTTTAAAGTTCTTCAAATGATAATTTAGGGGACAATGTAAATGCCTCCTTCCAAAGAGTACTCGATGTGTGTAACATTGTGTCTTTCTGTTTACCTCATTCACAACTTTTCAAGTTTTACTGCAGTTATTAATGTTTCCATTGACAGCTGTCATTCCATGTAACATTACTTCAACAAATAATTGCATAGTAAGGAAGGTTCTCAAAAGAGATGCTGCTAATTGGAAAAATAATTTCAACATATTTAACATAAAATTATTTTTATTCAGAGAATTTGAAAAACTAAGCATAAGAAAATATTTCTGAGAAAAATGAGTAAAGGACATGAATATATCATAGAATAAAATATAAAAGCAATAAACAAATGGAATTTAATACATCTTAATATTTATCTGTGAAATTAAAAATATAATTTCATACAACTGACTGAAAAAACTATTGTAAAAACCAACAGTCAATTTTTCACAATGATGTGAGGATATAAGTGATTCATTCTCTCTCTCTCTCTCTTTCTCTCTCTCTCTCTCTCTCTCTCTTCCCCCTCTCTTTTTTCCCAGATGGCATCACAACTATAGAATTCATCCTAATTCTTAATGTTAAATATATTTGAGGTACCATTAACGAATGGTTTTTATAAACATCATAATTTTCAATGTTTATGGAAAACTAACACAATATGGACAATGTGCAGCTAGAAAAATGCCTTCCTCACAGATATTTGTTTCACATCTCCAAGAAAGTACGCCCCTTGTTAAAGGCCCAGAGACTGTTTAGTCTTCTGTTTTCACAGTGCTTCGCCCAGGAAAAGTGGAGTTGACTCAAATGAACATAAATGGTCCTAGGAATTCCTTTCCAGGAGGTATTCCAGTATAACTTGGCAAGTCTCTTCCCTGCTGCTGAGAAAGGTGCAAGCTGTCAGGATGCTAACTAAATTAAAGCTCTGTCCAGATATTCAGCTATAATTCCTTTACCTTTCCCCAACAGAAAAATCCCAAAACATGTAATAGCAGCATTTCTCAAAGCATTTCAGAGAAAAAAGTCCATGAGGTGCCTACTTTTGGTTTCTTGTTAAATACATGTCGGAATTGCTCAAGTTAACATGACTAATAGATTTTTTAAGTAGTGGATGACTAGAGCTTTTGACATACAGTCTGCATGGAAACAATCTGTGATACTCTCTAGAGATGGTTGCTCTGCATAGCCTTCCACAAACAAGATTATATACAACACTTGTTAAAGCATATCTATGAACATGTTAAAGAACGTCAGTACATTAATGAATTGGAAAAATATTTTTAAGAATTCTTTACATGACTTGTGGATTCTGTAGATGAGACATAAGCTCATAGTGTTTAAAGAGCACTCAGGATGCCAGTGAAGACTCAATCTCACTCCAGCCCCTGGAAAGCTCTTTAATTCTGGAACCCACCTGCCCATAAAATGGAGAAACCTAAATGCCTGATATTGACATTCTGAGGCAGAAATAGAAGATGGAAGATTGGTACAGACTGCTCTCAGAACCATTTACAGGAAATCACATGGACAATCATAATTTGTTTAATATTCATTGTTTTTATCTTGCTGTTGTTTTCAATAGCCTAATCTGATAAATGGGATTTTTAAATTGGGCTTAAGATAGATACATATATAATATTAATAATACTAAAGTATTTATGTATGTAAAAGTTTTAACAGAAATATGTCATGTATTCATTAAAAGAATCACAGATTATGACAGTTATCTGGCAATGATTTCATGAGAGAGGAAATGTTAGTAATTTAAGTTTCAATGAAAAAGTATAAATGGCTGAAATTAAATTCAGTTCAGAACATTAAATCAACATGTTCCTACTGTCAAGTTTGAAGTCATTTCAGTTTAACAAATATTGTCAGACATTTTAATAGGTATTAGGATAAAGAGATAATATGAATCTGTGAATGCTCTGGGCTTCCAGATTTACTGGTAAGGAGGAGATAACAAAAGATCCTGAATGAGACATGGGCTCTTTAGTAGCTATAAAATATGCACCCAAGGGAGGGCAGATGAGAGATGGACAACATAACTACTCAGAGGACTCTAAGCAGTGCTAAGGATTTAGGAGGTTTTTCATGTAGACAAAAAGACAGCCAAGACTGGGATAAAAGATCAGTTTGGAGACAATACTCATGATTTAGAACATGTATGAAAATGGCCAGACTTATTCAGATGATCAATAGATAACCACTAAAGAACCTGTGTCACAAGACTATAAAGATACAATAATAAGTATAAACAACAGCCTCTGCCCTCATGGCAGTTACAATGAAACATAAGACACAGATGAATAATAACTACATGCCAGAAAAGCCATAAAAATGGTACCATGTTACCAGTATGTATTACGAAGCTAGCTACCCTTTTCTTTTTCTTTCTTTTTTTTTTTAAATTTTCATTCACAATAAGGAACAGAGGTTTATTCAGCATTGGTTCTGAAGGCACATCTGGTGAGTCTTCTTGCTACAGAACTCTGCAGAGTCCTGAGGGCATTCCATGGCAAGAGGGGTACAGCTGAGAGACAGAGCCAAACTAGCTTTTTTTTAAAAAAATATTTTATGTATTATTTTTATTTTATGTGTATGAGTGTATTGCCTGCATGTGTGTGAGTGTGCCCATGTCCTACAATGTCCATAGAGGTCAGAACCCATGTGGTACAATGCCGAGGAGGTCAGAAGAGGGCTTTGGAGTCTCCTGGAACTGGAGTCAAGGACGGTTCATAGCCGCCATGTGGGTGCTGGGAATCGAACCTGGGTCCTCTGCAAGAGCAGGCAGTGCTCTTAACCACTGAGCCATCTCTCCAGCCCCCAAACTAGCTTTTCTAACACTCATTCTCCAGATAATCTGTCAATCCATTCATCCACAAATAATGGACCCATTCTTGAGGGCTAAGCCAGCCTCCTCCTCTTCCTATTTTCCCTCTTTCCTCTCTACCCTCCTCTTCCCCTATCCTCCCAACTCTCTCTTTCCTGTCCCCCTCCTCCTCCCTTCCTCTTCTTTCTTCCCCCCTCCTCCTTTCCCCCTTTTTCTTCCTCTTTCTCTCCTGCTTTGCTTCTTTCAAGGCACGGTCCAGGCTGAACTCAAACTGACAAACCCCCTGGGTCAACCTTCCTGAGTACTGAGATTACAACAGGCATGTGCTACTTGTAAAGGTCCCATCTGATCCCATCTCAATACCTCACAGCAGGGATGAAATGTCAACATGAGTCCTGACAAGGGCATCTATCATAGCAGAGGCTACCCTTTTCTTTTAAAGTCAAGGAAAGCATCCCACAGTTACTCATGAAATACAAACAAGAAGGAGCATTCTCTTCAGCAAACGATGGTAACAGGAGATGCCTAGAGGAGACCCTGTTTCATTCTAGAATACATAACCAGTGAGAGTCAAGAGAAAGGACTGCTTGCTAAAATAACCTGAAGACTCAGGCACTGCTAGAGCAAACACTTATTAAGAGTGTTCTTGGTGAAAGCAAGGTGAAGGGCCAGGTCAGGTAAAGCTCTGAAGGCTGAGACAAAGCTTTTAAGATTTCATTGTAAGGCCAACAGATAGTCACTAAAAGCTTTAGTCACATCTTATTTTATACTTTGGAAAGATCATTCTAACTTCCTTGTGAAGAATAGACTAGTAGTGCTAACAGGAAGTGTGATAATCTCTTATAAATTCCAATACTGCAGCTACACTAACTGGCTGATATATATACAATATCTTCCTGACCTTCTTCTTTGAGAGCACATCATACAATTTAGTTGAATACTTGAATGAGTAAAATTATTTTCCTATTAAATCCTACCCTTAAATGCCTTCCGTGGTAGAAACAGTATTCCAAGCTCTGAAAGT
>NW_008358642.1:2089858-2108859 GCF_000622305.1 Nannospalax galili | reverse complement strand
CCCACATAAAGTACAAAAGAGTAAAACTGAAAATGGAAATTATTCACTGGATTATACTGGTTTCCATTTACATATATATATATATTTAAAGTTAGACACTATTACTTTCTTATGATTTTACTGTGAACTTCAATGTTTTTGTAAGTTTTATTTATAATTTATGTACCAGAAAACCCACCTTTGAAATGTGAATTTTGCTCTAGCGTTGTACAACATCACACTATCATATTTTATAATGGTTTTTCACTCCTATATCTATTCAAAAAATAAAAACCTAAAAAAAAGAAAACACAAACAAACAAAAGCCCTGTTTTGTGTTAGTAGCAATCCCCCATTCTCCTGCATACCTCCTAACCCTGGGGAGCCACCAAGCTGCTTTCTCAGTGGATTTGCTGTTCAGAACTTTACATGTTAATAGAATCGTGTAATACAAGATCTTTTGAGACTGTCTTGTTTCAAACAGCACATGTCAAAGTAATTAATTGGGAGGACATTAGGCCTTCTTAGTTCCTATGCAAACAACAAAAGCCCAACTCAGTAAATTTCTTTTCTTACAAAAACAAAACTTAAGCCTAGCCAATCAGAAATACCTAACTAACCTCTAAAGCCATTGTTCATTTTGATCATTAAAATGTTTCCTTGTCTTATTTCGAGGATAAACAAGGGTTTTTCCTTTGAAAACCTTCAGTGAAGCCTCAGCTGCTTGAAGTCTGGAGTTGCTACTTCAAATAAACTCTTTATTCTAAAGTATGGGCTAGAGAGATGACTCAGCGGTTAAGAACACTTGTTGCTCTTACAGAGGACCTAGGCTTGTTTCCCAGCCCGCCCCCCCCTCCCGCCCGGTGGCTAATAATCATCCCTAACTCCAGTTCCAGGGGCTCTGATTCCCTCTTCTGGCCTCCATGGACATTGTGTGCATGTGGTGCACTTGCATACATGCAGACAAAATACTCATACACATAAAATAAATATAAACAAAATTAAAAAAAATTCTAAAATACTTTAAGACAGCTTCAGTGTCCCCCTATACAACACTGTGTCTCAATGCTTCACTCTGTACTGTAGCATTTATAATACTCCACTGTGTGAATAAAACACACGTTCACCCATTCACCAGCTGATGGACATGTAGACAATTTCCATTTCTTGGCTTTTATAAATAATGTGGTGATGATCATAAATATATATATTTTGTAAGACATATTTTATCATATAATGCATATATATATACATGTAATGTATATTCACAAACATTGCATGGAATTTCTGGATCACAGGTAACTCTAGATTTAACATTTGGGGGAGACACTCAGCTATCTTCTCAGAGGTCATGCATCATTTCACATTGTCTCCAGCAATGTCTGAGTGTTCCAGTTTCTCCACAGTCTCATTAATACTTACCTTCAATATTCCATTACAGCTGTCCTACAGAGTGTGAAGTGGTATTGTATTAATGCATTGTCCCTAGTGAGTAATGATGTTAAGCACCTTTCCTATAGTTTACTGGCCAATTGTAGACCTTCCTTGGAGAAATTTTACCTAACCTCATTTTAATTCACAGTGAATTATAAAAGTGTGCTAATTCTATTGATCAGTAAATCTGTGTAAAAATTTACTTGAAAATATTATGCAATGTAAATGACAAGGGTAGCTTTAAAAGAAATGTTTCTAGCAATTTATTTATGCTTTTAAAATTATATTTTTTGTTGAATATGCATGTTACTTTAGTCCTGAATTATAAATAAACTGGGAACAAGAATCATATACCCTACTTGTTGCTTGGTACATGGAATCTATGGAATAATATATAAATACCAAATCAGGTGAACTTTAACTTCTTCTTATAAAGGTTATAAATTATACCATTAAGCAGTTTAACATATACATTTTTCTTATTTTCTAAAATACTAACATATTTCTATTCATTGTCTTTTAAAAACCAGTAGAGAGTCACACTGACTTTTAACTCTTCTACCTGGGGAAATTATTGCACTAGCTTAACACTGTATTCAGAACAACACCAATAATGACAGAAATAATTCTAGATAGGCTAACCAGGTTCCAATGTACACACACTAAAAGACATTTGGAGACACAAATTTGGCTTGAGAGGCCTTATTATAAATGACCCTGTACATAAAATCCAGTGGGTTGTACAAGAGGGTTACAGATAGGGGAGAGGATCTAAATATGATCAAAGCATATTGTATGAAACTCAAAAAATTGTTTAAAAGTTTATATATTTTTAAAAAACAGAACTTGTACCCAATTACATATTTGTAATATGCAAATTTAAGGAAATGTTTTGAGAGAGGAAAATGGCTTCTATAAGCATCTTACAGTAGCAGCAATTAGACAGTGGTGGTGTTTGAAAGAAATCATTACCTCTACCGCCATCATATTTTGAGTCAGAGAACAATTTATATTATAAAATGCTTATTAGAATCACTACTAGTCTTTTAAATGAGAGAGACAAAGGTCATGACAAAGATCTAGCAAAAAAATTCATTGTGTTCTATTCTATGTCTTCAAATTTCACATATTAAACATATAAGTACAATTCACATTGATTTGCTGTGGCAGACAAAAATAGCCAATGGATAAGCTAACTAGACAAATAAACCCATTCCTTACTTTTCCAGTCATGAAATCTTTAGTCTGTGACCATGCATTTCATAGTAAAATTAATAAGAATGTATGTGTTCACTTAATTTTCATAGTAATTATCTTTCCTAAAGGCTTTGACCTTGAAATTTTTAATGTGAATTGGTAATTACTTCGAGATAAGACATGAGAAAAATAACTCAGGAGACCTACATCCTGATCAACATAGAAAGGCCACATGTGATTGTGATTTCAAAGGCTTTTTCTGAGAATTCATGCATGAGTGTTATATCTGCATCATTTCCACCCTCCCAGTTGCCCCATCCAACTCTTCCCATGTCCCCCACTCCCTCTCAATTTCTTGTCCTCTTCATTATTATATATACATATTTATATATCTACATATATTTAATGTATGAGTCTATTTAATGGTGCTTATGTGCACATGTGTTTAGGTGGTCCACTTGAGATTAGATAACCTATCAGGGAGCTATTGCCCAGATCAAACTGATTTTCCATCACTCGGCATCTATATTGATTGCCTGTAGCTCTTCATCTAGAGGTAGGACACTGTAAAATTTTCCCCATGCTCATAGGCATGTCAACTGGTGTTTTCATTATGCAAGTCTTGTTAGGCAACTATAATTTTTTAGATTTTGTGGGTATAGCTTCCCTCTCATGTCTAAAATGTATTATCTAGCAGCAGGTGTCTCGAACCTATGGCTCTTTCAATCTTTCCATCCCCTCTTCATGTATCAATTCTTGAGGGTAATCAACCACTGTCTATTGAACTTAAAGTCCACTCAATAGGAGGGACTCCGTGTGTGGTACTGTAAATGTAGCCAAATACACATGGAGAGGTCATTGACCCTGGAAGGATCTACTACTGTCACTTTCCTAAACCAGTTTAATTTCTGACTATATTCTAAATACTTATTCTTATATTCACAAGTAAGTTCAGCTTTCACCACACACCAAAGAACCTTCTTTTTGCAACAGATTGAGACTGTTGCAAAGTTCCACAACTGATCAAAATGCAGAAGTAAGCCACTATGTGGTGCCTGCTCCAATCAGAATTATATTTTTTTAAATTGTTTTTCCCACTCTTCATTTTTCAATTGTCATATGTATTTCTATAAATTTTATCTTAGTTTATTGTTAAATCTATTTTTTGGCTATTTGACAAATTAACAGTATTTGTATACTTCATACTTTACATTCATAAATTCTACATTTTTAGATTTTTGCTTTGTTTTTTACTTTTAATTTTTGTCTTTTACTTATACTCTGGAAACACTGTTTTGGATTCTCAGTTAACACAAGAATAATAATAATAATGATTCAAGACTGCAGTGGATGTTGCAGGCAAATGGCAAATCCAATGCTAAAGCAATGAACTAAGAGCATACAGGATTTCTTCTTTTTTGATAGAAAAGAACTGCAAGTAAGTAAGTGGGGTCACAGAGTGACTCACTACAGAGAGAACAAACTTTTAAAAAGATCTAAAAATCTTAGTTCTTTGTATCATCTTGTATAATGAAAATGTTATTGATTGAGATGCCTTATGTAACAAACTGGTCTCTTACCACATGAATCTTTAAACATTTAAAAAATTTTCCTCTATCTCTTCTCATTATGCTTGCAAATTATATAAATTCTCTTTTTTATCTAAAACTCACTTCCCCCTTTTGAATACTGTAATTGCAATCTATATAATACTGAATTCGAGTCACATTCCTGTGGCATTCTATATAATTTATAATTTAAAAATAGAGATCTGTTATAAAACTTCCTCCAAAGACTAACAGAGTCTATTGTTACTGTTTTGTACATTCCAGATCACTTACATAATCCCTTGAAATTTCAGCGCAGGTAGGGGATAGATATATATTGACTCACATTGTAGAGGAGGAAACTAAAGAGAAGCCAGGTGGCACATCTGAGTTTAAACAACCAATGAATGATAAAAATCAAGGTAGTAACAACAGAGTTTGCTTCTGGAGGTCTCTTCATGTGCTCAGTAACACTCATACCAAATCAATAACCCTGAGAACCACACACTGCAAACCTCCAACCTCAAACCAACATTTGATGAATTAGCCTTAATACAGCACATCTGAATTTGGCTGGTAAACTTTGTTGGGGAACCGAAGAACTTTTGAATAAAAAAAATCTGTAATGTCCTAATGATAATTCAACAACAACAAAAAATATTACAGAGAAGTTATAAAAGTAGTATAAGGGACCTCACCAGGGGCTGAAGAGATGACAGAGCAGTTAAAAACAAATATTGCTCTTATGGAGGACTCAAGTTTGGTCCCCAGCACCCATGTCCAAACAGCTCACAAGAGCTCGTAACTCCAGCTCCAGGGCTCCAGGCCCTCTTCTGGCCTCTGTGAGTCACTGCACTCCTGTGCACATATGCCCACAAACACACATAAGCATAAAAATAATTTGGGGAAATGGAGAGAGGAGGGAGTATTTGGTGGGTTAACCAACACTAAGAATTATGAGAAAGACTTATGCAAATTTGCCAGTTATCAAGTTGACTTCAAAACAGAACTTTTAAAAACTCAGAGGTTCAAATGGAACTGCCCTGCATGGGTGGACAATGTTACTCTCAGACTACACAGGTTATTAAGTGAAAAAAAATCACAGTGCAAGGCATGGAATATCTCCCTAATAGTTTTTTTGTCAGGGAAGTCTCGGAGGTCTCTAAAACAGCACAGGCTAGTGCCATTGCCCTTGGTTACCCTCCATAATTACATGGTGAGACCCTAATTGCTGAAGATACCACCCAGGCTACAAGACATAGGGAAATCAATTTCAAACTGACCAGGAAAGTTGTTCCCTGCTGCTGGCTTTCATAATGCCAGAAGGTGTTATGCAGGCTGCTGGGGTTGAAAAGGCAACAATGGTCCTACCAAGAGCTGGAAACTGCATGCTGCAACACCAAAATGCCAGGCAAGACATACCCACTGGTACTGTAGTGGTACGACTGTTATGTGGTAACTAAGCACTTTCGTTTTGTTTTGTTGTGTTGTAAGATGGGGTCTATGTAGCTCTGTCTGGCCTGGGACTCACAAGATAGACCAGGTTAGCCTGGAAACCCCAAGGTAGACTAAGTTAACCTGGAACTCAGAGAGATCTGCCTGTCTCTACCTGCTGCATGCTGGGATCAAAGGTCTGTACCTCCATGCCCCACAGTAACCACTTTCTAATTAGACCTGAGGATTCTTTCACATGAGGGAATTTTCTGAGTGATATTGTAATCCTGGTAAAAAGCAGCTGGCTGAGGAGGTTATAGGGCCTGAATTAGAACTGCCTATTGTTATATTCCTAAATGGTCATGGTGTCAAATTTTCTTTTTAACATTTGTATTCAAACCCTTAGTCCTGGGCTGCTCTCAACTTTGATCAGAGAAGCTTCTTTTTGAAGTGGGCACTAGACAACAGAGAGGGGCATAAATGATCATGTGCAAAGAATAAGAGATTCTGTGCTCATCTCTTAGCAGGAAATCTTTATAAACACACACACACACACACACACACACACACACACACACACACATACCAGGGCTCAGAGAATATTGCAGAAGAGGAAGTAGAAAGAAAAATAAGGGGAGGAGGATGCGGAAGAGTATGGTGAAATGCTGTCTTTCAGACATGAAGGACTATTGCACACATGAGCTCACAGCAGTTATGGTTACCTGCACAAGACCTGCATAAGATCAAGCCAACATCCCAACATCCCAACCAACATCCCAGATTTTGTTGATGATCTCCAGGCTCCATCCTATAGTAAAGAGCTATTGGCAGTTGACAGTTGCTCAGGGAGGGAGAATCATTCTTTTTTTGAAGATGTGACTGATAGGTTTCTTAGGTTCCAGTGAAGGCTCCATGCTGATAAGGGCAACACCAACAGGACTTAGAAAAAAAAAAAAAAAAAAAAAAAAAAAGAAGAAGACATGAAGTGGGAGAGAGGGATATAGAAGATATGGAGGGAGTACAAGAGAGGAAATGGGTGTCACATATGATCATGTTTCATTGGATACATGTATAAAATTCTCAAGAACAAAAAAGTAATAACCACAATGAAATGCTGTAATTGTCAAAAAAAAAAAAAGATCAAACTTGATCTTTACTTCTGTAGATCATTTGATTCAGTGATCCCTCGAGTCTTAAAATTTACACAATATAAATGCAGGTAAATGGATGGATCTAGAAACTGTTATACTAAGTAACACAGACTCAGAAAAACAAAAGATATATGTTCTCCCTCATTTGTGGATCCTAGCAATAAATCTTTATTAATTCCATGTTCTTTTAATAAAAAAAAATTTACACAATATCACCTTCTAATGTTATCTTGTGATATAATTCTTAAAGGAAGCATGTAAAAACTATACTATTATTGTGAAATGGGGAGAAAGAGGGTCCCCTAGAGGGATCTTAGTCTCATTCATAAAAAAATTTAAGAAACAGAAGCTTTTACAATTTTATTAGAATCTTAAAAATCCTCAGGGCAGGCAAGCTGGTAATCTTGGCAGTTGCCTTGAGGAGGTGAATGGTGGGAAGAAGTAAAGAAAATCATGAAGCAATGCAGGTTTAGAGCCTGCATGGATGTCAGCCACGCAGCTGACTGATAGCCACAATGCTGGGAGAAGGACGTTTTACAGGATAAACTGAAGAAATACAAGATGCTAGGGGCAGCCCAAAGCCTTAGAGAAAGCATGTTTAGAAAGAAAGGCATGAAGAAGAAAAGGAGAAATTACACTTTCCTGAAGAGTTCAGGAAAGCAGACAGACTTACAGAGACCTGTAGTGGCTACAGCTGGTCTGGAAGTTCTATCGGGGTCTGAGCTAGTTCCAGGCAGGAAATATTTGCTACTTCATTAACACACCAGCTATTCCACCATTCTATTTAGCATAACTTAAGGTGAACCTGCCTTCCTAGGAGTGGTTTTATCACCAGGTAATTGACTGATGAGACTGGAAAAGTAGGTCCTCCAACAGATAGAATAGACAATTTTATAGTCTGGACCAGTTCAACTTATGGGGCTCATTGATATTGTAACAATTGTATAAAGTATGGCATCAATTAAATTTGGTTTGTCTGGATTTCTAAAATATAGCAATAAAAATGCTAGGCAAAGATGCAGAAGTTAAAAAAAATAAACACATCCTTCAATAATGCCAAAAAATTTTAAACACCAGATTTTAGCAATGATAATTAATTCTGTTAATATCTTGTTAAACTAGAAAATGATAAGCCTGATATTATAATGACCTACGCTGCCATCATTTGGGAACAGCTTGTCTGAGAAACAAGCAGAAGCTTTTTGACATTGTCCTAGTTTGTTTCTTCATTGCTGTGACAAAAAACTCTGACCACTACCAACTTGGGGAGGAAAGGGTTTATTTATCTTACATCTTCCAGGTCACAGTTCATCAGGGAGCCCAAGGTTCCAAGCAGGAACCTGGAGGCAGGAGCTGGAGCACTGGCCATGGAGGAATGCTGCTTACTGGCTTGCTCTCCCGGGCCCCTGCTCAGCCTGCTTTCTTGTACAACACAGGCCCACCTGCCCAGGGGTGGCACCACCCACAGTGGGCTGGGCCCTCCCACATCACTTATCAAAAAGATGCCCCACAGACATGGCCACAGGCCAGTCCAATAGAGGCAGTTCCCCGATTGAGGCTCCCTCAACCCAGGTGTGTCAAGTTGACACTAAAGCCATCAAGGAGAACCTTGACAACAGATATGAGAAATACGTAGAGGCAGGCCTTTAGTTATCTATTCACTTATACATTTTAGTATGTGATTTAAATTAACCCCTTATGGTTGGGAGGGCAGGCAAATGAATAGAAGTTTCTGTTTCTTCCCAACCAAAGAATACCCTATCTATCACAAGCAATATATTTTCTCATGACCTTGTCCTCAGTGTTTTAAGTCACACAAATAAAAATGCAACTCTACAACAAATACATGATGACCAGGTGTGAAAGATTTCTTTAATTTTTCCTGAGGGAACAAATAGCCCAATAAATCTGTTTGAGATGTAAATACCAGAAATACCTGTTACAGTTCAGGAGAAAGGAAACACAGGAATAACACTCTAATGTTACCTTCATAAGAAGATTAGCAATTTTTACATAAACAAAAAATGTTTGAGTTTGTTTTGTCTTACTCAATTGTGGAATCTAAATTCTAAGATTCACAGTAGCAGAGTAGAGCAGAGTTTGCCTAGGGCTGGGGTCAAATGGATAGGAATTCTGATGTTGTTCATAGAACACAAAGTTCCAATTAGAGAGGATTAAATTCTGTAGCCTGATTGAGCAGTGCTGTAATTCTAACTGATAATATCATATACTTGAAAATTATATAAGAAAGTACATTTTGGGGGCTGGAGAGATGGCTCAGCAGTTAAGAGCACTGGCTGCTCTTGCAGAGGACCCAGGTCCGGTTCCCAGCACCCACATGGTGGATGACAATGTTCGTTCCTTAACTCCAGTTCCAGGAGATTTAACACCCTCTCCTTACCTCTGCGGGGATTGCACAACACAGGTGCACTCACATACATGCATGCAATACACTCATATACATAAAACACTAATAATTTTTTAAAACAAAATTACATTTTAATGTTCTCACAACAAACAAAATACATATATGAAAGCAGAGAAAAGTTAATTAGCTTGATTCATTCCCTAAGTGTATATATATATATATCACAACTCAACATTGTACAGTATCAATATATACATTTTTTCTATTAAAATTAAAAGCAAATTTAAAAAATTAAACTATAAAAACACATACACAAAGTTTTATGCAGTATCCACCTTAGAGATTCCATAAAAATGGCAGAGAGTATTTCTAAAGCAGTTGAAGACATCACAGTAAATGAGAGGAGCTGCACACCTAAATAACCCATTAGAAATAACTTCAAAAAACCATGGAGCCACTGGGTATTATCAAAACTTTCACATTCCCAGGAGATAGCATGTCATGATAAAATAAAACCATGAAAGCAGAAGGGAACTATTACAGAGAAGCAGGAGGTAGGGAAGGGAGACAACTGTGGGTCACAGAGGGTTAACTATAATCTAAATACCTCATATACAGGTACGAACATGTCATAGTGAAAACTATTAATTTGAACAAGTAACACATACTTGCTATAGTTAGAATATAAAATGTCCCATATATGCTCATGATTTTTGTGGCTTTTTCCTACTTGCTCTGGCTATTTAGGGAGCTCACATTTTGTTTTTATTTTATTTTGTTTTCAATATATATTTTTATTGGATTTTTGTACTTTTCATGGAATATATCTTATTTATATTTATACCTCCTCCCCTATCTGCATCATCCCAACACACACACACACACACACACACACACACACACACACACACTTGATTTCTACAACAATGAATGGCACAGCAAAGTATCTCTATCGGTGCAGTAGTGGCACGTTTATCTTAGGTGTCATCAATAGCTCTCTAATTGGACTTAAAGCCTGTTCAAAGGGAGGGAACTCTTGTATAGTACTGTAAACATAGCCAAGTACACATGGCTGGAGAGGTCATAGATTCTAGAGAACAACCTACATTTGTCACATCCCTAGACAGAAGTAATTTTTACTGTATGCTAAATATGTACCCTTCCATTTACAGACAAAGATACCTGTCACCACCCATCAAGGAAGATTCTTTTGGGGCTAGAGAGACAGCTAAGCAGTTAAGAGCACTGGCTGCTTTTTCAGAGGACCTCAGTTCGATTCCCAATGTCCACATGATGGCTAACAACTGTCCATAACTCCAGTTCTAGGGGATTTGATGCCCTCTTCTGTCCTCTGTGGGCACTGTATGAAATGGGTGCATTTACTTATATGCAGACAATACATTAGCACAAAAAATAAAAAATAAAATATTTTTTAAAGACGCTTCTTTTTGCCATAGATGGAGACTATTATAGAGTTCCACAACTGATCAAACACAGAAAATAAGTGTCTGTGAGATTCCCAGTCTTAAACGGAATATCTACAATGGAACCTCTACATCTACATCTCACAGAACATAGTGGAACAGGGGGCAGAGCAACTACTAATACATCTCTCAACTCTCACCAGTGAAGCTTCCTTTTGCAACAGAGGGTGATTAATACAGAAGTCACAACTGACCAAACTGTAGAAGAGACTGCAAAGTACGTATCCTTAGATAGGTCTCCTATATTAACTCTCACCCACCCATGGCTCAAGGACCATTAAGGAAGAGGGAGGGGAAGGAGTTTAAGAGCTAGGGGTGGTGGTGGGTGACCACAACAAAACAGTTTTCCAAGCTTTAGGGAACTTCCTCAATGGTAGCAGCATGCCCAAGACCCATGCAAACTCAACCCAGACAAAAACCTAGCATAGAAGTGGGGAAATTGGCAAGAGGCCCTAATCTTAGGCAAGGAACCATTGGCAACTCATCACTGCTGGGTGAGGGAGAGATGGTATTCTTTATGGGATTGAAGCTAGACAGACTGAACAGGCTCCAATGGATGAACTCACACTTAGGGATGAGGGAATCTGGGTCACAAACTTGACTCAAGAGACCTTAACATATATGACCGAGCTCATACTTTGAGCCTTGTCCCTAGAGGGTGGGATGTAGGTCACTACAGGTGGTGCTTGAGGGTGTACCATCCCTGTCTGCTTCTCATATTCTCCTACCTCCTTTCTGCCATGATGTGAAGAGATGACCTCTGCCAAGAGTTCCCAACAGCATGTTTTCTCTGCCCAATCACATTTGTCTAACTGACCATAGACCGAGCCCTCTGAAACAATGAGCTAAAATAAATCCACCCTCATTTACATTGCTTCTATCAGATATTTTCTCACAGCTATGACTGTCCACAAACATGTGGAACATTATTCTTGGAGAACTTCATCAGGACTCTGCTATACAAACTATACAGACATAAGATTCTTAACCATTTTCCTCTTAGGAAATTGGGCAGAAATGAAAAGGACTGTCAGTACATTTATGTCACAGTATTTCTCAGAAAAAATAAATTCATGAAGTAATCATGCAACATTTTCAAATTCCTATTAAAATTTAAAAAACTAAGCTTGTTTTCTAATGTATTCCTAAAGAATTTTGGGCTTACTTACAGGAGGGACATGAGTTCTGATTGGCCCTCACCGATGCAAATTATTTCAACCACAGAGGGATTAACAAAGGGTCAAACTGACAGCTGGGTGTGGTAGTACATACCATAAATCCTAGTACTTGTGCAGAAATATCAGGAATTCAAAGTTATTCTGAGCTACATAGTGAGTTCAAGACTAGCCTGATCTACATGAAACTTAGTCTCAAAAAAACAACAAAAATGTATCAGATTGAATCCACCCACTACCAACAGCCTTCCCACCCCAGTGATCAACTTGGGCAGATGAAAGATCTGTCAAAGGTGAATGATTCAAATACATTTAAGCCTGTGAAGAAAAATCTACCAGGAGAGGCTGAAAAGATTACAGAACTAACTCCAAATACGGTAACACTTATTTGAACAGAAAACTGGAGAGCAACATTACATTTGACCTGTCTCTAATCAGAAAATTCCTCACTCCCATTAAAGGAGCATATAATAACTGTAGCATTGAAAGGAGAAACTACTCATTATGGCCACATGCTAAGTGTGGCCACTTGTGGAGAATAAGCTCTCCATCATTACTCACTGCCAGGAGTCAGTGGGTGAAACCTTTCAAAAGGATCTCGGTGTAGAACAGCAAGTTGGACTGTACAAACTTATCGTGATCTAGAGTTTTCCCTTTCCTCTTTATTAGATGAAGACTCCCTTATTAGGTCTCTCTGGGTGGGTGGAATTAAATGTAAATTTTTTGTTGTTTTTATTTACTATGGTTTCTAGTATTTAAAAGTATAAAATGTCTAAGTTGCATTTTTAATATTTTCAAAACAGAAATCAAGTATGAAGCTATGATTTTTATTCCTTTTATTACTAAATTCATATCCCCACTGTAATAAATTTGAGATGAATTGTGAATAAAATGGCAATTTGCTTACAAGATTTTTTTTTTTAATTCTCTATTTTTGGTCATCTTACTTTGAGTGCATGTGTTCTAAGTTGTTTCTTACCTTAGAAGCATACACTTTTCCCCTTCAATTGTTATTAACTTGATTCTTAAGCAGTCCTTTTTTCTTTTCCAAGGTATAGTGCTATTTCTTAGACAATTCAATGCTGATTTAAGCACCACAATAACCACAAATCCAATATCAACCAACCATATACATTAGACAAAAAATAGATAAATGTAAAATATTTTGAACATATTTTCATATCCATGAGGTAGCTGATGTGTAACTTTTGCTCACAATTTCAATTTTGTGGCAGCCAAATACAATACATGTGTAAATAAGAGCTCTTTTCAAATGTTTAATAAATACTGTCTTCTAATCCCATACTTTCATATTATTTTATTATTTATTTATTTATTTATTTATTTATTTGTGTGGCATGCCATGGCACACCTGTGAAGGTTGGAGTACACCTTCCAGGAGTCAATTCTGTCCTCCTAGCATGTAGGTCCCAAGGATCAAACCCTGGTAATCTAAATTAGCAGCTACTTCCTTTTCCAGCTGAGCCATCTCAATAGCCCCCTTCTCAGGTTTTCATGTACTCTGGGAATTCTACCTCCTTTGATCTCTTATCTGTCTGTGTCATGATCAAAAGGGCACACTGCATATTCAAAATCAGTTTCAAAAGGAAAGCTTTATTTAAATGTCTCCTTAATGAAACTCTAAAAAGCAACACTTGGTATCAGCAGCTTGGTATTCACCCTAAAAATAAAGTTGCCTTTTTCTAAACCCATATTATAGGAAGAGGAAGATATTGTGACCTTCTTAACATTACATGTAATTGTTCACATATATTTCTGTTTCTGTATGTATTTGTTTTTTAAGGAGAAGGGCTTATGGGATTTCTTAGATTGGGAATATGCCATGCTCAAAACAAGTATGTACTCTGCCTTCTCTCCTCCACTTCAAAGGTTTCCATACTCTGCTACATCAACTGTCTCTAAGCAAACTATAATTTTCATCAAATTCAAGTGTTATGCTTACTACAGGATGAATTACATCTAAGATACATAATTTAAATATCTAAAATGCCAATAGTGTTGTATTTTTGTTTGGGTTATTGTGGATATTAACATTTTCATATTTTACTCTTATTTGTTCCTTACCGAAACTTACACACAATGAACAATGAAGTAGAAAAATATTCACCACATAGTAAAGGAAATGGAACAAATCTCCAATTAGTCCAGGCCATCATTTTAATTTTTGTTGGATAGGCATGTCCTCTGAAAGAACCAGCAACAGCTGAATGTCTGAACCCTAAAAGACTCCTTAGAAACAGAGGATGATAGTCACCCCTCCCACACAATCAGTGAACTTCAATTGCATGGAGTAGGGTGGGGGGGTAGGAGGAGTCTAAGGACAGACATGGAGGAAGCCTGGGAGGTGGCAGGAAGTTTGCAATCTTGGCAACTCTCGTGATAGCCAATCTGAAAAGCTCAGCCGAGATGTAGAGAAAAAAATCCACGGGTGCATACCTACTTTGTAAGTAACCCTCCTTCCTGACATCATAAATTCTATATGAAAACCGCAATACATCAAATACATTGTGTCGGTTTTGTTGATGGGTCTTAAGGATAGCTTGGGGCAGGGGGTGTCGCAGCTCCCCTCACAGAGGGCCTGAGAGCTGAATGAGCAGAGAACAGGCCTCCCAGAAGAGAATTTGGCTTCACAATCTTTATTGTCAACCTTTATACAAAGTAATTGCTCAAATACTTAAAAATATAAAACTTCACTGTCTTCTTTTACAGAATTGGATAAGTTGTGGTATATATAGAGGAATTAATGAGCCAATCATTATCTTACCAGCTAATTAAAGTACATTAGTGCTTACAGGTCACCTTAACTTCAATTTTGAAATGATTTGTGATTCTAAAGTGAATCAGATATTGATTCTAAAGTGATTTAGATGCAACTAGTCAAGTCACGTGTAATACAACACAAAGAGAAAAAGCAGGTTCTCTATAACCAGTGGTAACACTACCACGTAAAAAAGAGATGGGTATATTTCCTTTTGGAAATTATTCCTCCAATCTCAATGCAGACAGACGCAAGTTTTTGTTCCTAAATTATATTGAATCAATGTCCACCTGAGTTGCTTCATGTAATCAGACTCATTTAGAATTTGTTAAACACTGAACTTAGCGCAGGCTCTGCATCCTTATGCCTTACATTATTAAGAGCTGCTATAACAATAAATAATTTATGCTAAATTCAAGTATTGCAAATACAGTTTCAAAATAAAACTTTAAAAATGATATATTGTCTACTGATATGACACTCTGAATGTACCCTATTTCACTTGATCTCAGAAGCTAAGCAGGATCAGGCTTGCTTAGTATTTGGATGGGAGGCAAGAGGATAAAATTTGTATACACATAGATATGCATGTATGCCTGATAATATTAAACTCATTAGAGAACTGGGTAGTGTTTCCTGAAAATCTCATTTTTTCTCATTTGAGGAAATATTTATATAATTATTTGTTTATATTAAACAATCAATAAAAGTACTTTTCCAATTCTATATGACTAAAATTCTTTGGAGCTCTGTACTGCTAAGTGAGGGATGTTTACTTTGAAAGAAATGAAAACACCAAAGAATTAAATACAGCATTTATAAATCTCATACCCTGATAAAAAATGAGTAGTGCTGAAGCATCTTGCAGGAGACGCTAAGCATGAAAGCTCACTTCAAAAGTTTTAAGTATCTCTAGATGTAGATACTGTTACTGCCACAATTGACCAGAAAGGAAACTAAACTGAGAATGAAATGTTCCAACTCACAGCTGAATGTATTGTAGGCAGATATGGGATCCAGCCCAACACGATTGCCAGGATTGTTAATCCCAGTCTTTCTGGCTCTGTTGCTTTTTAAAAATAACTTTGACTTAATCCACAGAAAAACTGTAGCATTTTTAAAAGAATTTTTAAAATGTGCTTCCATTCTTCTAGGTTTCCATATAAGATACTTAAAATTTTGTCAATAAACTGGGCATCTTTTTATTTCTGGCTGAAGTTCTTCTAACAGAAGCATGGTACATCAGGCACACCTACAGATTTCTGTAGGTGGAAATGTATAATTTAATGAAGACTACGACTAGAAGTGCATACGTTCACAGATTGCTTTGGGAATGTGAGAGAGTCATTATTTGCTGGCTCCTCAGCTATTTATTTTGAATTTCTTGAATCCATTGATGTGTGAACTGGTTACCAAAGTTTGATAAACAGTTTATACATCAATCTAAACCTGGCAAATAAATATTAAGAGTCTGTTTATAAGTAACTTAAACTTGGTTTCTTTTTTCCAAATAACAAAATAGGAGGCTCTCTGTTGTTTTATTTGGAAAATAGTCCATGGTTTGTTAGTAATAACTAATGTTCTTTAGGATAGTTATCATACCATTTATTATATGAAATCAGACAATTTGTTTAGGCTCCCCCAAAATTCAGGATCCTGTCAGTCTTCTTGGTTATGTACCAGAACGACAGGGTAAGATCCTGTTGCTGAAGATACCCCACAACTTGGTTGCAGGATATACAGAAAGCAATCTGGTATTGAGATGGAAACTTTCATCCAGTAGGCTAGCTTTTAAAGTGCCAGAACATACTTTAAGTAGGCTGAGGGGGAAAGCATCAATGATCTTCCTCAGTTGTGAATGCCACAAACCAAAAACCCAACCTCTTGAGAAAGATGTACTCGTGCAACAATGGCACATAACAGGCATGTTATAGGGGCAGCCCTTCACCCCATCTTCTGACTAGTGCATACTTCTTAATCTCTCTTCTCTAATGCTCCTTGACAGTTTCAGGAGATAAAAGTTTTATATCAAACTAATTCATAAACTATAATCCTGATTCTAATACTTTGAGATACTAGAGCAAACGGTTTTGCCAAGATCTGCCCAGAGCTGTCCTTAGAATAAAGGAAGAAAAGAAACAGCAGAAAATAAACAGCAGTCAGGCAGCCAGCGCTGGTGATTGACCAATATGTCTCACTCAGACCACCACTACCCCCTCTTCACACAGGCCAAAACAGACTCCAGCACTGTTACTTGCCTGCTAAGGCCAGTAACAAACAGGAAACTCAGGACTTTAAAAGCATGCATGCCTATTACAGTCTCATCAGTTTTCTACCTGATAGATTTTAAGGCTATTAAAAGGCCCTCCCTCCAGGTCTCAAAAACTTATGAGGGACCATAAAAGTCAATTTACTTACATATATCAGAAATCTTTGGCTTATTATTTTTAACTAGCATGTCACGAATTAGTAATTCTAGTCTTGGCCTGGGATTTCTGGTATGCATTTTCCCTCTAGAGATACTCAATATGGATATTTTATTTTCTGTCTAAATTCCTACTCCTCCCAAATATAAAATACTTGTTGATTTGTTACATCCCTTTAGAGCTCTGGCCCATGTCTTATTTTCACACATCAGTGGGAGAAGGCAAAAAAATCAGGATTATTACATCAAGCTGTAACCCAGCAAAGGGGTGAAGGTGAAATGAACAAGAGACAATGATATGCATGTAGATATTGTCATAATGAAATCCTTTATTTTGTTCTCTAACTTAAAATTTAACTTAAAATGGCAAAAAAAAAAGAACTTGCTCTTTGAATAGGAACACTCATCCAAGTGTAATCTGAAAACAGTTGGAATCTAGCTCACATGCCACATACTGGAACTGTATCCACTAGAGGGCGCCATTTCTAATTTTCTGAAGACCAAGTAGGCTCACACAGGCTCTGAAAAGGCTGCATATAGGTGGTTAAACATAAAGCTTTTCACATCCAACTTCTATCAGAAATGAAAAGAGCTGACATACAGCCCTCATGATGAGAATGTTTATTAAGTCAGTAAATCAGTACCAGTATAGGCAGATGTATTTTCTTGGTGCTAGGGAGTATTCATTTTATTTCAAGGAAATGATTTAGGAGAACCATCCACAGCACATCATCCTACCTCACCTTATGAGACATGAGAAGCATTACTGTAGGACCCATTTTTTAACTGGCCCGACAGGAAGATGGAGAAGCAAAACACATTTCTATCTCTTATTTGATGATTTTGTTTTGAAAGATTCTTATACTACTAGAAATAAAAGAGCATGAGTATGTGTATATGCCATATTTGGGAAAACCATCACTCCATCACTTTCACCAATTCGGATACTCTGAAGAAATACTTCTGAACACCAAGGTATCAAGTCATGACTTCATGGACACATAAGTGTCATTTTCTATTTTAAAGCTAAAAGGCTGTAAAAATCTAACAATAATAATCTGTCCTTTGACTGTAAGGACCATACTAGACAGTTTGCATAAATAACAGCTTCGAAAAAGGACCACTTCAGAACACATACCATAGTATTTTCTTCTTACTGGTGAGAATATTGAGGTTTCAGAGAACTAAAGGTCTTATCTAGTTTCACGTTTCTAGATAATGCTGCTTTCAGATTCAAAGCTATGATGCTCTTGATTCTAAACCAGGGCTCTTCCCACTTCACTGAAGTAAGCATCTAACAAGCCTTCCACTTAATAGGTAAGGTGGTATTTTAGCTGATCAAAATTTTAAAAGAGAGCAATTTCACTATTGTTGGGTCCTTATTTCATCCATTCTTTTTCTTAAGTCACTTAGTGAAATTTCAATCTTAGGAACAATTCTTAATTAGAATGTCATTTTGGTTTTTTAATTTATTTTAATTTTTTGAGAATTTCATGCATGCATATAATGTGATTTGACCAAATCCAGCCAATTCTTTCTGCTTCAGTTCCTCTCCTAACCCCCCACCACTTTTACCTCCCAACTCCATGTGCCTTTTTTTTTTTTACTTTTAGAAAACATTTTTACTGATTCTTTGAGATTTTCATACAGTGTATTTTTTATTTATTTAATAACCATTTCATTACAACAGCATTGACATATTCAATAACAATTTCCAGAGTTAAAATGCATCTCTTTCAAAATTGGTTGTAAATTTTTAGGTTTACAGTTGAATTAATACAGTTATACAATATTGTACTCCGTATAAACCCTATAAGACATAAAATTAAATAAGGATTTAAACTTTAAAATAGATCTCCATTTCATTATTAAAATACACATTCATACAGAAAAATTCATTTTTAATACAATTGACACTACGATGCACATGTGTTTCTGATCTCTATATATCTGATTATTTCTAGTCACCGTCAATTACTTTCTGAGCTCCTTAGCATCTGAGCATGGATATAAAGTCATCAGGTAGAT
>NW_008358642.1:2080150-2083526 GCF_000622305.1 Nannospalax galili | reverse complement strand
TAGAGGATTACTGGTATTTGGTGGGGAATATGTTATTTTGGTTTTTCATGTTATTATTTTTTCTCTGTGATTTGACATGTGAATTTCTTTTGTAGTTTCTGACTCTTGTGTGATACTCGGGCCTTCAAGTTTAGTTCTGCTTTTTTTTTTTTTGAACTTTATATGTCTTTGTGTTTTACTTTTTGGGTATGAAGAGCTGGCTCATCTAAGCTTCTGGTTCTCTCTTTTGATTTTATATTTTCATGGCCGGATTGATTTTGTCTTCAGGAGTTCTGCGGTGGCCAAATTCCAATGTGGGTCAGAAGTTTTCAGACTTTCTCCTTAGGTCTGGAATTTTCTAAGAATGATTTTGGCCTCAGGAACTTGGGTGTTGGACTGACCTGAGAGTTGTACTGGATGCAAAGGATCAGTGAGAGGAAAGGCAAGCCTCGGAGCCCAGATAGAGGCTGTCAGCCCCAGAAAGAGGCTGGCTGGTGTTGCAGGACCAGGGAAGTAGAGGGAGTTGAGGGCAGGGTCAGGTCCAGAAGCAGTGCTCCTGGGGCCCAATGAAGGCACTAAGTTGGTCTGGGTGAAAAGGATCAGGAAGCAGTATTGGTTCCCCAGTTGTCTGGGGCCCCAGACTAGGAATGGCACAGGGCCCAAACTACGAGTAAAGAACAGCGGGGTAGGGGGGCAGATGGAAGGGTGAATGAGGCTGGGGGAGTCAAGGCATAGAGGGCTGCCCGATAGACCTAGCCCAAGAGGCCTGAGGATAGGAGAGCAGGTTAGGAGAGTTAGCCGGTGGTGCAGGTCCAGGGAAGCAGAGAGAGGTGAGGGTGGGGCCAGGTCCAGACGCAGTGCTCCTGGAGCCCAAGGAAGGCACCAAGCTGGCCTGGGCAAAAAGGATCAGGAAGCAGCACTGGTTCCCCAGGTGTCTGGGGACCCAAGACCAGGAATGGTGCAGGGCCCAAACCAGGAGCAGAGAACAGCGAGGGAGATGGAAGGGCGAATGAGGCTGGGGGAGTCAAGGGCGGAGGGTTCCGCGATAGACCCACCCCAAGAGAGGCCTGAGGGTAGGAGAGCAGGCCAGGAAAGCCAGCTGGTGGTGCAGGTCCAGGGAAGCAGAGAGAGGTGAGGGTGGGGCCAGGTCCAGAAGCAGTGCTCCTGGGGCCCAAGGAAGGCACCAAGCTGGTCTGGGAGAAAATGATCAGGAAGCAGTACCGGTTCCCCAGGTGTCTGGGGCCCCAAGACTAGGGATGGCATGTGCCTTTTTTTTTAAAGCTCACTTAGTACTGCTAGTATGTGCATGCGTATAGGACTATCTACTGGAGTATGTACAGTCACTCAGAGGATGTATTCCTAAAGAAAATTCTCTCTTCTTCTCCCAGAATCCATCAATTGTCAGTAGCTCTTCAGCTATCAATAGAACTTCCTGAGCCTCTCCCTTATCCACGCTAAGAGTTTTGCTGGTTTAATCTTGTGCAGGTCTTGTACATGCAGTCATAGCTGCTATTAGTTCATGTATGCATGCAATGGCTCTCTTGTGTCTGGAAAATGCTGCTTCACAGAAGTCAGCCAATGCCTCCAGTTCTTATCATCTTTCTACCTCCTCTTCCATCACCCCTGAGCCTTGTGAGGAGAAAACATGATATAGATATTCCACTTAGGGCTAAGTATGCCAACAGTCTCTTATTCTCTGCACACAGACCAGTTGTCAGTTTCTGTGTTAATTATCATCTACTACAAAAAGACTCTTCTCTGATGAGGGTTGAGAGATGTACTAATCTATGGGCATAAAGATAAGTACTTAGGAGGCAATTTAATACCATGTCCATTTAGCACAATAATAGTAGCAGATTCTCCCTAAGGGTCAATAACCTACTCAGTCATGGTTCTTGGCCTAGTTAACAGTATGAGACATGACTTTTGTCATGAGGAGTAGGCCTTAAATCAAATCAGAAAGTGATTACTCCCATAATATTTGTGCCACCATTGCACTGGTGTTCATACCATGTCAGTTGTTATTGTAACTCATAGAGTTCACAGCTGGGTAGGACTGCTGATTATTTCTCTCCTCCAGTATCAGGCATAGCTAGCAAATCAAAATTTTGATACGAAATTTATAAAATGTAATATTTTGAACCAGACATGTCCACCCATACATCCTGCCATTATTTCCTAAATAACAAACTTACTACACTGATAAAATTTTAAAATAAATGCTAACATAATCAACCAAATTTGAGTATGTCATGACTAGTTTTCACATATTAAAAAAATCAATCAGGAAGCATGGAATGGCTGTTTACCTGTTCCAGTAACTTCTGTCCATTGAGATGAGCTTGGAGCACAGCATCATTAACCAGCAAGTGGAAGTTCAGGAGCACGTGTTCAACATCATAGGTTCTATGCATTGCATCTGACAACTCTTCCAAGGACCGAATATATGCATGCCAGTGTGGATTGAGCTCTGTCATGTGGGCCAGGCAGCCCCTGACAACATTAAGGCAGTACCCCATGCAGGGCTTACTGAGAGTCAGGCCCTGGCAGTGAGGACAGTACTGCATCTTCAAGAGGGCTCTGCTGCACTCTTTGGAGAAGTGCAAATGGTCTGTGGTGTTGATGACTTCAATGCCCAGATTGAGTGCTTGAAGAAATGTGCGGCTGGGCAGCAGTGACCTCCCCATCTGGCCCATTACTCTTTTAGGAATATTGCCAAATGGACTAACATCCTGACGAGCCATGCGGATACATTCTGAGTATTGCAGGGAACTATCAGTCACACCAGGGTTAATGAGATGGTGGTAGACCAGAGGAAAAAGACTGTCAAAAAATCTGTTTACAAATTCTTCAGGATTGACATCTGCACCAAATAAATAGAGTCCTACGTCAGTGAAAAACTCCTGAATGGAAGCAGCAGCCTCCAAGGCCATGTTCCTGTAGGTGTTGCAGAAAAGGATACTGGTGTAATTTTCTGCTTGTCTGATGAGGGTTTCCAGGGTCTCTGTAACACAGCAAAGGTAAAGGAAGAAAAGGTTTAGTATACATGTTAAACCATCTGTCCATCTGCCACAGACAGCAAATGAATTTAATTCATAATAACTAACCCACAAATGAATTGTGATGTTCACACTACTAAACTGAGATTCCAAGGATAATGTCTGAATAATAATGCCATTACACACAACATCCAACTTGTATAGAAGCACTTTTTCTAGTATTTTAGCCTGATAAAGCATACAAAAACCACAAACAAGTTACATGGAAAGAGTATTTGACTAATTTTACAATGTTGTCATTCATAACTCACTAATGATGAGTTTGCTTCATATCCTGGGGTCATTTTTTTATAAACATGGGAACATTAATATTTGATTTCCTGGTCATTATATTTTCA
>NW_008358642.1:2063986-2079352 GCF_000622305.1 Nannospalax galili | reverse complement strand
CTTTTTCAGTCTTACTTTTTTTTTTTTTTCCAGAACGAAAGCTAGTAGATTACGTGCTCCTTCCTCTTAAGAGGCTCGATGCCTAATAATTTGCAGGCCTTTTAACATGTTCAAACTTAAATGCAACTAAAATATTCTACTACAATATTAACTGTAAATTATCATCTTGTTAAGCATGTGGAAGGTACAGTGATATGACTTGAGGATAGTCATATCTTCAACTATAATTGATAGTTATCAATTATATTCTACTTCTCTTATCTTCTTTCTAATCTTATTTAATTAGGAAAAATGAACTTCTCATCTAAAGGTTTCTGTGGAAACTTTGTTTCTTTTTTAATTCTTAAAAATTATTTATCTTATTTTATGTGTACACGTGTTATGCCTGCATGTAGGTAAGTACACCTGTGTCATGGAATGCCTGCAGAGGACAGAGGAAGGTCTCAGATCCTCTGGAACTGGATTCCCTGGAACTGGTTGTTAGCCTGCCATGTGGGTGCTGGCATTCAAACCTAGGTCTTCTGCAAGAGCAGCCAGTGCTCTTAACCATGGAGCCATCTATCCAATTTGGAAATTTTATTTCTTAATTAAATATCTGATGTTCATGAATCAACCAAAAAAATATAATTTAGACACAAATAAAAGGCAAATAATTTAAAAGTAAAGGATTGAGGATAATTATCAAGTTAAAATGAAATTTCAAACTCAGAGTATTAAAAAGCAGTAAACAATCTTGATTATGCCAGTAATTATATTTTGTAATTGGACTGAATAATGATATGACTCTATTGATAAGATAATTCATTATAAAATATGTTCAATAAAATTACCTCACATAGCACCAACCTTACAGTTATTTTTAATTAGGTTGTAAAAGATCACAGCCATAATTCAGTAGTCACTGTTTGAGTATCTTATAAAAGAGATGGAAGAAAGGTAAAAATGAAATATTAAAGGCAGAGATACAGGTAGAGCTATAGCAAAGCAGATCGATACCATGACTATGTGGCAGTGTCTTCACAGAAGAAAAAGAAGAAGATATTTCAGGGAGAGTTCAGGCACATGCATTCTGATTTTGCTCTGAGATTGATTCAGATCTCAATGTGCAATATTGGGGCATACTTACTCTGCAACCAAAGGCAGCTGGTTCTGAAGACGCCTACATGTCAGAGTGCAATAGAAGACAGGGCAGCAGACTCTAGATTGTCAATGAGGTAGGACTGGTGTTATCTATGCTGTTCTAGTGCCCACTGCAGTATCAAGTTTGTACTAGTAACAGTGAACACGAGAGAGAATAGAAGTGGTTTTGGAGCTGGAACCAGCTCTGCAAAGTGAGCCAGTATTGACACCAGTGTCCCCCACCTGGCCTGATCGTTAGTCTATATGAGGGTAAATTCACAATACCATTCCTGTGCTGGGAATTCAAATTCAGGAGGTCTGTCTTAGTCCCAGCCATCTGTATTCAATAAGTAGCCTAGGTATTTTTTTCCTCAAGTTCAGAGGTCAAAACTGCACTAGGAGATTGGACAACATGGCCTCTCTGCTTTTAGAGAGGGTCCCAGCATGACAAATCAACCCTACAGCTGCATCTAAGACAGGACACTGCTTTCACGGATCCACAGAGGAACATAAAAGCCATATCAGACCCTGTGGCTTTTAACTAAAATAAAGTTTCTAAGCTTGTTTTTTTTTTCTTCTTCATAGCATGAACTCACTTTTCTCAGTTGCTTGTGTGTGGCAATTAATAAGATATACTGCAAAACACTCCTATATCACATGCATTCCTATGTATTTTCCACCCAGATTTTTTCATTTTAAATATTTTTATTGAGTTTTTCTGCATTACCTATAACACATCTTAATCAAATTTAGACCTTCCTCCCCCTCCCTACCCTTCATAGACCCCCACTAGATTTCAGGTGCTCTGTCATATGGTTTAAGTCCTATTCAGTGAAGCATTTCTATCAAGTGTCCCTCAATGCAAGTTCTTCCACTGGAGTCTGGTCAGCATATCTAGAGTCACTCCCTTAAAGAAGATCTACTCTCCCTCACTCCATAGTCATCATTTGCCAATAGTTCCTTGGCTGGGGTTGGGGCCTGCTGCCCATTTTCCTAGTTCTATGCTGGCTTTTATCTGATTGAGTTGGCATGGTTCCTGTGCATGCTGTCAACATTTCTTCAAGTTCATATGAATAAGTTTCCAGTGGCCTTAAAGCCTGTTTCCTTATGTTAAAGCCCAACCCCTAATCTTACAATCTTGCCACCGCCTCTTCTGAAATAGGCTCTGAGCTGTGGGTGGGTGAGGTTTAATATAGGAGTCCTGACATGCACTCTACAGTCTCTTATTCTCTAAAACTTATCTAGGTGTGGCCTTCTGTGTGCACCACACTCTGCCTTATGAGGAAGCTTTGCTGGTCAGAAGTGAGGAATTTATTAGTATTCTCCCTACCCATGTTCCACTCTGTTCCATGAGCCTTAGTTATAGAGATATATAGATATTCTACTGCAGATGTGTCAGTTATGGCTGGGCATATCACAGACATATATTATCTCTGTGTGACCAGTTGTGGAACTCTGTAATAGCCTCCATCTTTTGCCAAAAGAAGCTTCTTTGACGAGTTCTGTATGGTACATTTGTCTGTAAATGTAAGGATTCATATTTAGCATATGGTAAGAAATGTTATTTTTCTAGAGATATGACAGAGCTAGAGTTTTCTCTAGGATCTATGACTCCTCCAGTCATGTGTATTTAGTTATATTTACAGTGCCACCCATGAGTTCCCTCCCATAGAGAGGGCTTAAGGTCCACTTAGACAGCTGTTGAATATCCCCTAGATTACGATGCCAATAAAGGTCCTCACTGTGCCAGTCATTGTGGTTATTAGGTTTTAGAGCTGGGCTGAACCACTGGCTTATTTTTCTCCCTTAGCAGCTTGTATAGTATCCTCTAGAACTATGAAAGCTTTTCTTCAAGGAGAATGCCTCCAGTTCAGTTCTGGCTCCATTGTTCCAAGTCCTGTGTCTGAAGTATGTCCTATTGTCAACAGTAGGATCTTACCTTCAAGTTCTGGGAAGTAATCAAGGGCTGTGGCAATAAGCTCCTTCCCAGGGTTTTTAAGTTGTGCTATAGATGTGTTCCCATAACTGATACCTGCCATCTTGTTCTCAAATTCATAATATTTGAAGACAGTGGCTCCTGGAAACGTACGTCTCATCTTTTTTTCTGACAATGCCAAATGATGTTCAAATATGTGACATTTTTAGTAGTCATTTTTAGTAGAATGTTTAATTATAAATAACATCATCAATTTATGACATAATGAATTAAAAATTTATAGTTTACTGGTAAGTAACCAAAGCTATACATTGTACACATTATTTTTATGAAAACAATGAAGAAGAGAATATATTTAATATTTACAATATTAAAGTGAGTATAGTACTTTTAAATATCTAAATATCATTAACTAAATTTACTCTGCACTACTGGCAATAAAGTGACTATGATTATTGTTTGAGCTTATAATAATTAAAAAATAAATGCCTAAAAGAAATATACACTTCTGAATGTATTTTATTTAGAAATTTTCTTTCTGATTTAATTTTGTTCTTTCCTTAAAAATATAAAACCTGACAAAGCATGAAGAATCATTAAAGATGAAGATTTCCAGGCAATTAATGGCTGCTGATTGAGGGCAAGTAAGGGATGAACATTCTGATAGATTATCCAATCCTAAGTGGTCAGCCCTAAGCACATATACATATAAGAACCACTAAATGGACCCAATATCAGTAGGCTATACATACATATGTGTGTATATGTGTGTGTATAATATTTGAACACTGTGGTCCCTGGAAACATGTATGTCTCATCTTTTTTCTGCCAATGCCAAATGATGATACTGAGTCCATTTAATACATATATATACATTTATACTATATATGCATATACCCATATGAGTATATGTAATCATAGCATTTAAAGACGAAATCAGGAAATTGAGAAATTGGGTGGGTATGTGGGACAAGTTGGAGGGGAACAGCAATGGGTAGAAATTATGTAATAAAGCACGCATGTATGAAATTCTCAAAAATTTAAAATGTATTTATTTTATTTTTAAGAATTTCATACGTGAGTATTATATTCACATTATTTCCATCTGTCCCAGTCCTCCTCCACCATCTCCTCCCATGTTTCACCCCTACTCTGAGTTTCCTGTCCTCCTCTCTACCTCTCTAATTATTATTGTTACATATACATATACAAATATATATATATATATATATATAATGTACTGTTGCTTGTATATACTTGTGTTTAGGACAGTCCATTTGGGATTAGATAACCTCTCAGAGCTAGTCTCTGAAGAAAACTGATTCTCCCTCCCTCAGCATCCATAGTGTGCCTATAGCTCTTCATCCTGGGGTGGGACCCTGTGAAATTTCCCCAACCTCCTTGGCATGTCAACGGATTTTGTCATTACACAAATCTTGTTAGACTGCATGCTGTGGAGATCTCATTGTTGCAGCTTCCTTAAAATGTCTAGAATGCATTAACTAGCAGCAGGTGTTGTGTCCCTCTGGCTCTTAGGTTCTTTCTGTCCCCTTTTCTGAAATGTTCCCCTATTCTTAGGTGTAGAAGTTGCATTGTAGATGTATGTGTTGTTTAGGGCTGGGCACCTCATGTCACTTTTTCTCTTCATTTGACCAATTGTGCAACTTTATAATAATTTCTGTCTTTTTAAAACAGAAGTTTCTTTGCTGAACGGTGAGAGCTACACACACACACACACACACACACACACACATGGATTTTATTTTTAATAACCAGTGCTCTTAACAACTGAACCATCTCTGTAGACTCTACATCCTTACATTTTTTTAACATTTAAAAAACTTTATTGAGAATTTCATACATGGATATAAGGTGTTTTAATCAAATCCATGGCCACTCCCTCCCATCCAACACCTTCTATATCTCCCCACCACTTTTTTCTGACAACTTTGTGAGGTGTTTCTGGAGCGCCTAACAATGCCTGACCTTGAGGCAATAGTGGTAAACAAAAGGATCCAAGAAACCTTTGATCTGACCGCTCCCTGACCCTCAGAATACAGGTGGGGAAAAACAGCAGTTGTAACTGAGTTCTTCTGTATAAAAGGCAGAACTGAAATAAATTGGGGCTGCGGTATTCACTGTAAGTCCTCCCAAGCATCTTTTCTGTCTTTCTGTCTTTCTTTCTTTCTTTCTTTCTTTCTTTCTTTCTTTCTTTCAATGGGACCTTTTGCTATTCTAACATTCCCCCTTCTGAAGAGATAAGCCAAAATCTTTTAGGGATTAGATAAAATCTTCCGAATACTTTTGACATTTTTGGCCTTTGGAACAGAGTATGTTGCTAAGAGGCCCAAGGTCATTTTGAATTTTAGCCAAGAAACTGGCTACTTTTCTTTAGTTTTTTTTTTTTTAATGAGACTTGGCTGTGTTGAAGAGGGGACGCACAGTGAGCTAGCAGAAGTCAGTTATATAGACCATCTTATTTCCTTGAGATGTCAAAAAGAGAAAAGGAGTGCATGAATTATGGGGCAGTGACGTGACAGTTTTCATTTAATTAAGTCTTCATTTAGTTAAGTCTTACGGTATGAAATTATCCAAAACACAAAGTGAAGGAAGAGAAATAACACTAAAGGGTTTTGATTTATTTGTTCTTCAGAAAAAACTGATTACATAAATTAGTAAGAAGCAAATTTTTAAAAATATATTTCATGTCTCTAGGTTGTGTCTCTGGGTTCATTTAAAAAGTATTAGAAAATTTAATTTAAAATTTTCACCATACAATGTGTGACACTCCATCTATCATCTATCAGCAATCTATCATTTATCACCTATCATCTATCATCTATCCATGTATCCATCACCTACCAATCTATCTATCATCTATAATCTATCATCTATAATCTATCATCTATCATTCCATCTATCTACTATCTACCATCTATAATATATCTATCATGTATCTATCATCATCTATCATCATTTATCTATGGCTGCTTGGCACTGGTTTTAACTATTATGTAAGCACTTAATTAAATATAATTGTTTTACTAGAATCTATATTGATTTTCTGCACATAAATGAATGCAAAGCTGTATTAGAAATAACTTAAATTCTTTACTATGGCCATGTTAATGAAGAGGGAAATGAAGGAATAAAAGATGAGAAAGCATTTTTTATTGCAGTGCTTGTCCTCAAAGACTAGATAATTATCAATCTGTTAATTCTTGGTAATGCAGAGTACTATCCTAGTCACTGTTTATTTGTGTAGATGACTAATTTCTGAAGATCAATATATTAAAAATCATAATGCATAACATTTAGTTATTAAATCAACTTTTATTACTTTCTGAAAAAATGTGGAAACATGCAAATATTAGGATGAATTTATTATAAGCACTTCCAAGCAGAAAAAATGTTATTTTTGCTCCTTTTATGTAAGTATGAATAATATCAGAGTACGTTTATTGGTCTTCAGAGGATTAAAGGAATTAGTAAATATGATAATGTTATGATCATTGAAAAGCATTTTAAAATTCTACTTAAATTTTTGAAAATTTCATATGTGAATATTGTCTTTGCATTATTTCTATCCCTCTCAGGCCCCCACCAACTTCTCCCATATTATTCTAATTCTCCTAAACTTTTTGTGCTTTTCTTTATTATTGTTACACATACAGATATACATGTGTGTGTATGTGTGTGTGTGTGTGTGTGTGTGTGTGTGCATGGTGTTTATCTAGTTATAATGCACTGAGTTCACTGAGTGGTTCTTATGTGTACCTGTGTTTAGGACTCTTCATTTTGGATTAGATAACCTTTCACGGAGCTAATAGTCCCTGGGGAAAACTGATTCTTCTCACTCCCAGCATCCATTGATTGCTTGTAGTTCTTTATCTTAAGGTGGGAACCCGTGACACTCCCCCATCCACATTGGCATGTTAACTCGTTTTGTCTTTATGTAGCTCTCATTAGACTACTATACTTTTGATATTTCATAGGTGAAGCTTCCCTATTGTGTCTAGAATACTTTAACTAGCAGTAGGTGTCTTGTCTCTGGCTTTTACATTCTTCCTGCCTCTCTTCCATGATGTTCCCTGAGCCTTGGATGTAGAAGTTGCATTGTAGATATGTCACTTAGGGTTAGTCAACTCACAGTCACTTATTCTCTATTTGACCAATTTTGGAATTTTAAAATAGTTTCCATATGTTGCAAAAACCTTCTTTGATGAGTGGTGAGAAGTAAATTTGTCTGTAAATTAAAGGGTACAATCTTAGAATACAATAAGAAATTACGTTGGTCCAGAAAAGTGATAGAGCTGTTTTTCTCTAGGATCTATGACCTCTCCAGTCATGAGCATTTGGTTATGATTACAGTACCACACATGATTGCCCACTCATTGAGTGGACCTCAAGTCCAATTAGACAGCTGTAGTTTACCTCCAAGATAAAAGTGCCACTACTTTACCAATAGAGATCGTTAGCTGGAATTGTCATTGTTGTGGTTTGTAGACTTCACAGCTGGGTAAGATCACTGATTGGTTTTCTCCCTTCACAGAATATCCTTTACTATGAAAGTTAGTCTGGAAGATATTTTTTAAAATACTGAGGAAAAAGTAATGGTATGGTAAAAGTATGGTAAAATGATTGAGAAATTACTCTTAAATTATGCCCATCTGCTTATCTCTCTAAAATTTAATAATCAGGGATACATAGTGTAAGGTGCAGGGTAGCTTTGAGGTAGCTACTCTGCAATGTTTTCCATAATACTTTATTGTGTGACTTCAGAACTGTAATATGAGAAACTGTGAGTCACTCTGAAAATATCTCTTCAACGTAGATGCACATGCTAAGCATCATCTGATTGTCCATGGTTTAAAACTTTTACTTTAATCTATTTAATCTTTCCTTACTGATTTCATTGCTATAGCTGGGATATATGTGACCTTATCTTCTAATTGAAACTTCACATCTTATATTTTAAAATTTTCATAGATTAACATAGCGCTTAAATGTATTGAAAGACACATATATTGTCATTCTCCTCATGTGTGAGAGATTATTATTACAATTGTTCACAATCATTACCTTTGGAGACATGGTGGCACATGCCTTTAATCCCAGCACTCAGCAGGCAGAGGCAGAGGCAGAGGCAGGCAGATCTCTGTGAGTTCAAGGCCAGACTGGTCTACATAGTGAGTTCCAGGACAGCTGGAGCTACAGGGAGACCCTGTTTCAAAAAGACCAAAAAAATAAAAAATAAAAATAAAAATAAATAAAAAGTGAAAGCCCTGTAAATCCTGCTGCCAGAAACCACTTGCATGTTTAGTCTTTACTAATTTTTCAGTTTATGAAATTTAGCTTTAAATCAATATATCCTGACTGTACATCAAGTATTTTAATTTAAATAACATTTAAATGTCAGAAATTATTTGTGCATAAGATAGAAAAAATAAAAAATAAAAATAAAAATAAATAAAAAGTGAAAGCCCTGTAAATCCTGCTGCCAGAAACCACTTGCATGTTTAGTCTTTACTAATTTTTCAGTTTATGAAATTTAGCTTTAAATCAATATATCCTGACTGTACATCAAGTATTTTAATTTAAATAACATTTAAATGTCAGAAATTATTTGTGCATAAGATAGAATGCCTTTGAAGGGAGTGAGGACTAGAAAAAAAAAATAAAGCCTCCCTTCCATTCATAAACACTGATCTCCTGTATGGCTTCTTCTTTTGTACAGAGGCAAATATTTTGTTACATATCAATTATACTTAAAGTTAGAATTCAGCCAATTTCACCACGTTAATTCTAGAGGAAATCACTGGCTCATATTTATGACACTGATTCTAACCACTCCAACAACTATCACAGATTCAGTGTTAATACAAAAATCTTAGTTTTTGTTAAATTCAACTTGAGTTTACTAACTTTTATGAAAACAATTATCAAAATCCTCTAATGCATTGAATTCTTTAGATTGTTTTTTGACACTCTCCAAATAAAGCTCAGCATGGCTTGGTGCTTGCTATTAGACATGGCCATCCTCAAAGAGATGATCAATCATCCTAGCTTAGTGCCCCCCCCAACCTCTAGGATTATGAACACTACCATGACCAGCTATGATCTTTCTTTTCTTAAAAACTATTTATTTTAATCGTGTTTGTGTTTGTGCATGTGTGTGTGTGTGTGTGTGTGTGTGTGTGTGTGTTCACATTAGGACTAGAGGCCTTGGAGGCCAGAAGTTGTCCAATTACCCAGAACTGTAATTACAGATGGTTAATGGCCACCTGATGTGGGTGCTGGGAATTGAACTCAGGTCCTCTAGAAGAGCAATTCATGCTCTTAACCACTGAGCCATAATAAACACAATAAACCAATTTCAAAAATTCATTTTGTTGTGGTGTTTCACCAGAGAAGACCATTCAGATACAGAAAATTACCAAAGAGAAAGCCTTTATTAGCCAGCTGGCAACTACACTGAGCATTCAGGTCCCAAGTGCAGACCTGAACTGTCTTTAGGGCAAGCTTTTATATAGAAAAATAGCATCTGGAGTCAAAAGTTTGAATTTCCAAGCGTTTCCGTAGCTTAGGGGTGGAAAGTCCCTCTAATGATTATTATTCTGCAAAAGCAAGATAAGCATATTCAGATTCATATCTTGGTGCAGCTGAGGTGCACCTACCTGTTCCCAAACTCTGGGTCAACTGCCTTTTAGTTTTCAGAGGCTAGACTTAGTCTGGACTCCAACTATCTATGGTCAAGAAAGTACGTTATCACATTTTGGGGGGCTTAGACATTGGGAAAATAATCAGAATATTGACATTTGAGAATATACAATTATTCCTTCAAAGGGTAATAACATTAATTCAGTTATGAAAACTAAAATTTTGATACATTTAACATTAAAGATTTAAATTGCATCACAATGGTTCTTTTAAAAAATCCATGTGTTGGTAGAGCAGACCTTTGACTTTTCACATAGATGGAACTGGTAAAAGAAAGGAGCCAGGGGCTCCTCCCAAGCCCATGTGACCCCTGAGGAACAAATCCTCCAATGTCCTGAAGAGTAAAAATAAATTGGTTTATTTGAGCCAACTGGATGGTCTTAAGCACCCAAAAGGAAAGTATAGCCAAAGATTAAAGTGATCAGTATATTAAGAGTTCAAGGTATTACACTTCCCAGACATTAGGCTTAAGTCCATATAAAATGCTATTTAGCCCATTATTTCTCATTGATGATTTTCATTTCTAATCTGAAAGTGCCACTCAGATGCAAGACTTTAAATCTTGATCTGCAATACTGTAGTGTCCACCTGTAGCTAAGGGAGACAACCTACTATTGTTCTAAAATGATGGCTAAATTTTTTCTCCCCCTATCTAGAAGCCTTTGAGAGGGAACTGACACTGATTCTAGCCCCTTCAAAAACTATCAAAGTGCCTGAAAAGATATCCTAAGTTCATTACTCTAGGGCCCAGCCTTGGCAGACAAAAGGAAAATGAGGAGAATCCTAATAGAGGGACGCTTTTGGAAGCTCTAGTACAGAATGGATTCTGATATGAACATTTGAAATTTGCCCTGTTCTGACGTTTTTCTGGTTCCCTGTCTAGAACTTATAATGCTAAATACTCTTCTTGTCTTTACTTCTCCTTCACATCCCCTATTCACCAGGCAAGGACTTTCTTTTCTCCCTACAGATAAGAGTTATGCAATTTGGGAGACTTTTAGCTAGACCCATTGAAGGGGTACCCCAGGTGCTTCACTCTACATCCTTGTTTCAGAGTGGATCACATCCTGATTCCCTATTGGCAATTTGGTAACCTCTTCAGAGGATGGTGTGATAAGAATAGGAGGTAGGAATTGATTAGGCAGTTATGATTAAATTTCTTTTGACTCTTTATTCCTTCATTCACCTCTGAACCATTACTTTAAGATCTTCTAGACACTGAAACCCAAGCTTATCAAGTTATACAAGTTTCTATATTCATAAAGCTTAGAATCTATGGGGTAGGAAAATATAAAAGCAAACAAATGTTTTATTATTGTTTTATAGAGAAAAAAAAAGCAAAAACCAGCAAGTGATAGGGCACAGCCCTGGGCCAATTTATCAGTAATTACATCTTTACAATCAAATTTACATTCCTTGATTAATCAGTTCCCAACAGAAAATTTTATGAATTAATCAAATATATCCAATCTATACATAATATTTATTCATGTTACTAACGTAAATATATTTAAGTAATTAGCTGAGGCAAAATAATTTTTGACTGATTAGCTATCTATCTTAGACAAAGTGAATGGGAAAAATTTCTTTAAGAGGCACCATTTAAGCAGAGACTTACATGATAAAAAGAACCAGCTCTGGGAAGAAGAGGAGCTGGCATTTTCAGAGGAAATAGAGTGCAAAATTATGAGATGTGAAGAAACTGCTCATTGAAATAAGGGGGAAAAAAACAGCACCCAAGTCAATGTGATGGGGTGTCCAGTGAGGGAGGGGATGAGAGAAAGAACAGTTAAAATACAGGCAGAAGCCCATCAGAAGGGGTTTAGACTGTGCATGTAGGGTAGAAAGTTACCAGAAATTTTTTTACATAGAAGAAATGTTCCCTGGTTTGCATTTTAATGAATCACAGTAATATCTGGGTTGAAGGGCAGAATTTTGGAGCCAAAATAAATGAACTCAGTTAAAGATGACAGTAAACTTGGGTGACAGACATCTGTGCACTAGACTGTCCTGGTGGTGGTGGAGCACACACCAAGGGATGACACTGGCCATATGTGTGGAATAATAGCCAAAGGATTTGCTGCTGTTTTGTAGAGTATAGGGAAAAGGGACAGAGGAACACAGCCTCTAGTACCCAGGGCCTCACCAGCTAGATGCACAGTGGTGTTATTCACAGACAGGTAAGATTACAAAGGCACCATATCAAGTTAGAAATTCACTGTTAAGACTGAAATTCCAATTAGAAATTTAAATGTAGTTTATCAGTATATAAGAGGGAAAATAATGGCAATTTCAAGGGAGAAGTTGAAGCTACTGGTATAAATTTAGCTAACATGGAGATTAAAGTCATGATACTGGATGAAATAATTTGAAAGAAGAACAGTTAAAAAAAAAACAGAGATTAACGAATGTAAGAATTACTAGAAAAAAATAAAGAGAATAAAGTGAGGTTAAAAAAAATTGGGGCCAGGTGTGGTGGCGCAGGCCTTTAATCCCAGCACTCAGGAGGCAAGATCTCTGTGAGTTCAAGGCCAGCCTGGTCTACATAGAGAGTTCCAGGCTAGCTGGGGCTACGGGAAGACTGGGTCTCAAAAAGAACAACAACAACAACAACAACAACAACAACAACAAAAAGGGGTTGTTTAGTGTCCCAGAGATCAAAGAAAGAAAACTATTCATGATATTTGTTATGTTAAATGCTATCAAAGGTGAAGTGAGAGGACCAGTCACAACAGCTGGCTGACACTGGAACAACCTGCAAGGCTGGGGACGTTTGTGTAAGCAGTTTCAGTGGAGTGTAAGCAAGAAAGAGCAGAAGCTGGGGCTGGAGAGATGGCTCAGCAGTTAAGAGCATGGGCCACTCTTGCAGAGGACCCAGGCTGAGTTGCCCACACCCACATGGCGGCTAACAACAATCCATAATTCCAGTTCTGAGGTATCTGATGCCTTCTTCCAACCTTCACAGGCATTGCATGACAGAGATGCAGGTAATATACTCACACACATAAAATGAAATAATTTTTTTTTTTAAAAAAAAAAGAAAGCACAGAAGTTGAATCCATGTATAGATGCTTCTGGCAATTACTTACTATAATGGAATCAGAGAACCAAGCAGCACTGGATGAGGATATGTGGTCAAATATTTTGTGTTTTTATGAGAAAGAATAATTTACCTATACCTTATATAAGAGTAAACTAATGACCAATCAGTGGAATTGAAGGAATGTAAGAAATATTTGAATAGGAAGAGACATAATCCTGGGTACTCATGGAGATCAAAATATTGGATGTTTTAGTAGATGATAAAGATAACAAGAGTGAAAGCAAGAGAAAAAGACAGTCTGGTAAGAGAACACCAATTTAATAGGGAAACGTAGGCTTAAGTCTGTGAATGATGACATGGAAGAATTGCAAGTGATGAGACTTCTGGTAGACATGGCAAAATTTTTTTCTAATGAAGATAATGATTGAAGCACTGTGGGTCAGACACAACTCCTCCAAACATAGAAAGTACAGTGTCAGTTTCTTGTCACTGTAACAAATCACCACAAATTCAGTATGACAGAAAGAGAAAGGTGCTGAATGTCAGAAGTCTGGAAGCAGTATTGCAAGGCTGAAGTTAATATGGAGCTGACTGCACTCCCTCCAGAAAACCAGGAGAATCTGTTTCTTTGTTCTACCACCTTTGAGTGGCCACTGGCATTTCATGGAATTCAATGATTTAAGTTCATATCAGTTCATTTGGGCCATCTGTGATGACACTGTCTTCAGCACAAAAGCACCTGTGTGTGTGTGTGTGTGTGTGTGTGTGTGTGTGTGTGAGAGAGAGAGAGAGAGAGAGAGACAGACAGACAGACAGAGACAGAGACAGACAGACAGAGAGAGAGAATGCATCTCTGTGAGAGAGAGACAGACAGACAGACAGACAGAGACAGAGACAGAGAGACAGAGAGAGAGAATGCATCTCTGGGTTTGTGAAATCTCCCTCTGCCATCTCTTCCCAAATAGGCTGAAAGCCTTTATAACCTAGATGAACACTGTCCATTTGAGGTACATTTAAGTTAAAAACCATACAGATAAAAAGAACAAATCTTATATAATTGAATAAAAGTGAAATATTAAACTGTTTGCTGAACATAGTAAGATATTATGTAGTATAATCCAAAATAGCAAAAGAAATCACTCTTTTTAAAAGCTAGTATCATTTATCTGTCAAAAATAAACATGAAAAAATAAGAATAGAGTGTTAAGGATGTGTCATCTCAGAATCTGCTGAATTGGTAAAGTGACTAATTCAATCAGTAATCACTGAGTAACTCTAACTTTAGAAAGGCCATTTGTCTTGTCTTTTTCTAGATGCAGTAAAGCCTAGATTGAGTGGTGTCATGTAGTCACTGAAGCTAGAAAGTAGCCTTCATCACTGAGACTGTTAATTGGGTGCAATGAACTTGAATGAACAAACTCTAATATAACATTTTTCATCACTAGAGTACACAAGCTCCTCATACATTTCTCAGAAACATGCCTAGAATTTATGACCCTCCTCCAAATACCTGTTTAAAACCCTTATCCAGATATCAGGTCCCATCATTCCTTCACAGGTTTGTTATTCTTGTCTCAAGTTCATTAAAAGTGTCTTACTTGCTCTCTGCTTCCCGGGCCCTGCACCACCAGCTAACTCTCCTAGCCTGCACTCCCATCCTCGGACATCTTGGGGTAAGTTTATAGCGCAGCCCTCGGCGCTTTGACTCCCCAAGCCACATTCACCCTTCCATCTTCCCGCTGTTCTCTACTCCTAGTTTGGGCCCTGCGCCATTCTTAGTCTTGAGGCCCCAGACACCTGGGGAACCAATACTGCTTCTTGATCCTTTTCACCCAGAACAACTTAGTGCCTTTCTTGGGCCCCAGGAGCATGGGTTCTGGTCCTTGCCCCGCCCTCACCTCTCTCTGCTTCCCAGGACCTGCACCACCGGCTAACTCTCCTAGCCTGCACTCCCATCCTCAGACTTCTTGGGGTAAGTCTATAGTGCAGCCTTCCACACTTTGACTCCCCAATCCACATTCACCCTTCCATCTACCCCGCTGTTCGCTACTCCTAGTTTGGGCCCTGCGCCATTCCCAGTCTTAGGTCCCCAGACACCTGGGGAACAAATACTGCTTCCTGATTTTTTTCACCCAGACCAACTTAGTGCCTTCCCTGGGCCCTGGGAGCACTGCTTCTGGATCTGGCCCCACCCTCAACTCCCTTTACTTCCCTGATCCTGCAGCACCCGCTAGCCTCTTTCTGGGGCTGACAGCCTCTTTCTGGGGCTCCAAGGCTTACCTTTCCACTCCCTGATCCTTTGCATCCAGTACAACCCAGCTACTCAATCCACTCCCTGGGATGACCAACTTAGTGCCTTCCCTGCGCCCGGGGGGCACTTCTTCTGGATCTGGCCCCCCCCTCAACTCCCTTTACTTCCCTGATCCTGCAGCACCCGCTAGCCTCTTTCTGGAGCTGACAGCCTCTTTCTGGGGCTCCAAGGCTTACCTTTACACTCCCTGATCCTTTGCATCCAGTACAACCCAGCTACTCAATCCACTCCCTGGGA
>NW_008358642.1:2061777-2062995 GCF_000622305.1 Nannospalax galili | reverse complement strand
GTCTTTTTGAGACAGGGTCTCCCTGTAGCCCCAGATGTCCTGGAACTCACTGTGTAGACCAGGCTGGCCTTGAACTCACAGAGATCCACCTGCCTCTGCCTCCTGAGTGCTGGGATTAAAGGTGTGTGCCACCATGCCCAGCAACACAAAGAATTTAAAATGACAACATCCAATACACATCTTTCAATAATAACACTAAATATCAGTGGCCTCAATTTCCCTGTCAAAAGCAGGCTAGTGGAATGGATCAATAAAGAAAACCCATCTTTTTGTTGTCTTCAAGAAACTCATCTCATCTTCAAGGATAGTAACTACCTTAGGGTAAAAGGATGAAAAAAATATTCCAAGCAAATGACACCAAGAAGCAATCAGGGGTTGCAATTCTAATATCTGACAAAATAGACTTCAAAGAAAAACTAATCAGAAGAGATGAGGAGGGTCACTTTATTCTGATCAAAGGAACAACTAACTAAGAAGATATTACAGTCCTTAACATATATGCACCAAACTCTGGTCCACCCAAATTCATAAAAACAACACTACAGGACATTAAGACACAGATTAACCCCAACTCAGTAACTGTAGGGGACTTCAATACCCCACTATCTCCATTAGACAGGTCAACAGGCCAGAGACTTAACAGAGAGACATCTGAATTAAACAAAACCATATATCAAATGGACTTAACAGATATCTACCAAGTATTTCACCCAAACACCAAAGGACATACTTTCTACTCAGCAACACATGGAACTTTCTCCAAAATTGACCATATACTGTGGTACAAAACAAAGCTCAGCAAATACAAAAAGATTGAAATAATTCCATGTGTTCTATCAGACCACAATGCAATAAAACTTACAATCAACACCCGAAGAAGCCAAAATCACCACACGAACACATGGAGATTAAACAACACTCTCCTGAATGATGAATGGGTCAAAAGAGAAATTAAGAAAGAAATAAAAGTATTCCTGGAATTAAATGAAAGGACAATACAACACAACAAAACCTCTGGAAAATGCTGAAAGCAGTTCGTAGAGGGAAGTTTATAGCTCTAAGTGCCTACATCAAAAAATCAGAACACAAATAAATGACTTAACACTGCAACTCAACACACTTGAAAAGCAACAGCAAACAAAACCCAAACCCTGCAGACAAGAAGAAATAACAAAAATCAGGGCAGAAATCAATGAAATTGAATCAAAGAAAACAATA
>NW_008358642.1:2060247-2060559 GCF_000622305.1 Nannospalax galili | reverse complement strand
CTAATAATCAGGGAAATGCAAATTAAAACCACTTTAAGATTTCACCTTACCCCAGTCAGACTGGCTAAGATCAAGAAAACAAATGACACCAAATGTTAGAGGGAATGTGGGGAAAGAGGAACACTCATCCACTGCTGGTCGGGCTGCATACTTGTTCAACCCCTATGGAAAGCAGTGTGGAGGACTCTTAAAAAACTACAAATGAGCATACCTTTTGACCCAGTTATACCACTCCTTGGCATATACCCAAAGAACTCATCCTATTGCAGAGACACTTGTACATCCATGTTTGTTGCTGCTCTTTTCACAATA
>NW_008358642.1:2054899-2058799 GCF_000622305.1 Nannospalax galili | reverse complement strand
CTGGACCCTCACCAGAGTATCCAGCCACTCTTCCCAGCCAACTGTATGTAATTTGGCCTTAATCACACATGGCCTCCTGGATTTGGGGAGGGATAAAGTATACAGTCTGGGGAAGGCTAGACAGAGAAGGCATTACCCATACTGGGTAAAGGCTTTCCAGTGTGCATACCCTCAGGCCATACATACACCTCAGCAACCTTTCAGTTATCTCAATAAGTAAGCTCTATAAATTCATCAATGCCCAAGTAAAACCAATCAAACATTGGTTTGACACTAGAACCTCAAATGTCTCATAATTATTTTTAAAAAGGAAATGAGACTGTAAAAGATGTTAAAAGGATATGGGAATGGAGATATTTTCCAAAATATACAGAAAGAATGAGAAAGCCTAAGCAAGTGATGAAGGTCTGTGTAGGTTTGTTATGATATATAAAGGATGAGAGAAAAATAATATACACATAATCTTAAAATTTCTATAAATACGTAAATTTATTAAGAAATTGTGGCTAGTTCAGGCAGGCAGATTTGTTCAGATTAGAAGTTGAGCTAATGCATGGAAACTGTTCAAGAGATTTCTGCCAGTTTTCTTTACCAAATGGCAATAGCTGATTCCCAGGATTCATATTCTCCTACTTTCTCTAGCCCCTAAATATGGTGTAAATGATTTTATTACATTCTGCATTGATGAAACATCTATTTCTTGACTTACCCAATATTTAAAAGTGATAGTCATTATAACATCATCTTCTTTAAACACACAAGACCATTTTTTAAATTGTTTTTTATTATTTATTTATTACATGAATGTATGTGCCTGTTACAGGGTGGGAAATTTGGCACAGCATGCCTGTACAGCTCAAAGAGCAACTCTGTGGAGCTTGTTCTCTCCTTCCCTCTTTACATGGACTTTGGGACTCACTCAGGTCACCAGGCTTTCATACAAACTCCGTTAGACTGAGCCATCTGTTGGTCCTACTTTCACAATATCAAATGATACTGCAAATTGATGGCTTTCACATTTACAAATGTAGCTTAATATTTCTCAGAGTTTTGGGCCTCAGGACTCTTAATGTTTTTAAGAACTTATTAAGGAATGTGAAAAGATTTATCCCAGTCCTGTAATATATGTATATAATATATACAGATGGATAGATAGATGATAGATAGATGATGGATAGATGATAGATAGATAGATAGATAGATGATAGATAGATAGACAGACAGACAAGATAGATACATAGATAGATAGATGATAGACAGATGATGGATGATAGATTAGATAGATAGATAGATAGATAGATAGATAGATAGATAGATAGATAGATGATAGATGATAGGATGATGGACAGACAGTTTCATTTCTGTTGCTGTTATAAAACACTGTGACTAAAAGGAATTTTAGGGCAAAAAGGGTTTATTTGACTTACAATTCCAGATCACAATCCATCTTTGAGGAGAAATCAAGGCAGGAATGGAAGCATCTAGCCACACCACATCCTCAGTCAAGAGCAGAGCGAAATGAATGCACCTGTGCTGCCTGCTTCTTTCTCTCAGCTGGCTCTCTTTGCTCTTAAACATCCAGAGCCCAGCCTAGGGAATGGTGCTCGGCAAGGTGGGTTAGGTCAATTAACAATTAAGACAATCCTCCACATAGTCATGCTCATAGGATAGACCAACCTGAATTCCTCACTAAGACTCCCTTCCTAGGTGAGTCTACGTTGCATTAAGTTGACAGCTCAAACTAACCAACTGTCTATATATAATTTATATTTTAAGCATATATTTATTGAAAATATATTACTTAAAGCGTTCAATCTAATAAGGAAACTGTATGTATAATTGCATTAGAATAAGATACAGTTGTTTTCCTATCTCTGCAGCCATAATACAGGACAGAACAACTTAAGGGAGAACAGGTAAATTTTGACTCATGGTTCCGGAGGATCTTAGTCTATAACCAAAGACATGGTGTAGTTAATGGGGGCAGAGGCCTATGGCAGAGGCTCCTTCCATCACCATGAACCAGAAGCAGAGGGCAGTGGGTGTGGTATAAGGTCCAAGCTTTAGCTGTCAAAGTCTGGCCCTGAGGGACCTACTTCACCAGCTAGGCCAGACCTGTGGGAGACATTTCAAATTGGAATCTAGCAAACAGATTGCTTATTTTGTAAATAAAGGTATCTATATTTTCAAACAAAACCAAAAAGAAGTGATTGAGAAAACTGGTATTGTTTTGTGTGATGGAAAATTTCATTGCTGTCTGGCACAAAGGAAAAGGCTTGATGCAGTATGTTACAGAAGGTAGCTTTCCCTGAAAATACTTGAAAAAGAAAGTCAACATCACACAGATATCCAATTGAAAAACACACAAGTATTTAGGAATCTTTAAGACTGTCAACATTTCTCTTTTACATTAGTCTAAAACAAGATAATTAGTTGTGTATTCAAGTTAGTTGCAATATCAAAGGCTATCAATGCCATTCCTTCCTCTGTTAATTAAAATCCCCTGGTTATTTTAAACTATAAATAGTTCTGTTACCCATGCAAAATTTTACCATGCACTGACATCTGAAAAATGTTGGTACACATATATGTATATTTTTCTAAGGTTGACATTGTTTACCACATATTAAATATTACAAAGTCATTCTCATGGTGAAAAACACATTTTTTTTTCCTAAATTTCCAAATTTATTCTGAAAGTTCAATTGTTATGGCTGTGGTTTGGGTAATGAATCCCAGACCTGTTCCTCAGAGTGACATTAATGGGTATCTTTGGAAAGAAGGGGCTTTAGGGAAGTCCTTATATAATGAGGGAGAGGGTAGTGAAGATCATTTCTCTCTTGTGCTTCCTGGCTGATTCAGTAAGCTGTTTTGCTCTGCTCTACTTCCCACCATGGAGTGCTGACTTGCCTCAGATCAAAATCATGGGGCCAGTGATCATTGACCTAAACCACCAAAACTGCAAAGCAGAATAATCATCGCAGCTTTTGCATTATGGTGATAAAAGGCTGACTAGTACTTTTATCATTACCCAAAGATGCAATAAATTGTTTGCTTTGAAGTTACAGGCTCTTTTAATTGAATTTTATGAAAATGTCTGCAAAGCATAGAAATTGGAATCAACATAGCTTGCTGTTTCTCAGAGAGAAAATAGTATTTAGGACTAAAAGGTTGTTAGTTGAACATGCATCTCAAACAACAACAAAAGGCATTTTTATTGAGATAGTCATTGTATTTTGACAGGCAAAGATAAATAAGTGTTATGCTTTTTTTCTCATTTTATTTTATAAAATGTGAATGATTTGTTTATGGAATTCAAGTATTCAATAAATAGCATTCATATTATTTAGTGTTTCATTTGGATATTCTTAAATAAAACAGGATTTTTATAACAATGTTTATAGATGTAAAGTATATAAAGATGCCCAGTGTGGTTGGTGCTATTAATTTCACTGTTGCCAAAGTCCCAGTGTTTTGTGCAGTGCTTTACCACTGTGGACACAAATGTCAAAACTGAGAAAAGGTCACATAATGACTTAATTATATTATTCAAACATTTTTTCCTCACAGGTACCCTGAAAGTTCTCCAGAACCTGAAATCACACTTTGAGAATTTTCTCTGAAGCATCTTTACTAGGAACCTAACTGATTTCGAAACATAATGTATCAACTTTGATTTTTTTTTTCATTTGCCAGTGTAAGTTCCTTGCAAAAGCACAGCTCCTTTGGGCCATCCTTAGTTTGCATATAATCATCAATCTTTTAAGTATCCAGAAGATGTAGGATCTTAAAATTTTATTTCCAACAATCATTTAGTCAGCAAAAATTCTTTTCAAAATCCCTTTAACTTTCTCGTCCTCTGACATCGCCCTAAAATCCACCTCTTCCAGACAGGAATGC
>NW_008358642.1:2011577-2054456 GCF_000622305.1 Nannospalax galili | reverse complement strand
AAACATAATGTATCAACTTTGATTTTTTTTTTTTCATTTGCCAGTAAGTTCCTTGCAAAAGCACAGCTCCTTTGGGCCATCCTTAGTTTGCATATAATCATCAATCTTTTAAGTATCCAGAAGATGTAGGATCTTAAAATTTTATTTCCAACAATCATTTAGTCAGCAAAAATTCTTTTCAAAATCCCTTTAACTTTCTCGTCCTCTGACATCGCCCTAAAATCCACCTCTTCCAGACAGGAATGCCAATGAGTCTTTAGACAGATTTTCTTCACTTCACTATTGAACTTTAAAATTTTTCCTGCTTCTTTTTACCTATTTAAATACAACGTTCCGTCTGGGACCAAATCCAAACACGAGAAAAGCAGGAGAATTTCATTTGCATCATGGGGCTCTCTAAAACACACCTAACAGGATATGCAGATGCTAGAAAGAACATGGTCATGTATAATGCCTGATATTCTAAATTGAAATGAAATTGATATGAATTGAGCTGACTGTTGCCCTCTTACCACATGATAACTAAACTAAGTCTTTACATTTAAACTCAGCTGTCTGCTGTTCACAGCTGCACAAGAAGAAGGCTTCCAGTTCAAGCTCTTAATTTCTCCTAGTAGCTACAGTAGTTTAATTTCCTTAGATTTCATATCCAATAATATTTATTTATTAGTTTAAGTCAGCATAACTTACCAATCATATTTAATTGACACTTGAAGAATTATATTAATTTACTTAAGCTCAGTGCTAGAAAATTCAGGCATATTATTTTTTTCCAAAAGCAATATATTTCTGTGCATCACAGCCTAATACATCTTCCTCATATCTTAGTGATTGGAACATTTCCTACTGTATAATGTTAAAAAAATCTGTCTTTTCCTACTAGGTTATAATAATGGTTAAGGAATGTCAGTGAACAACATTAAAATATTCTATATGTAAGTCATATACAAAGAAATTCCCACTAAAGTTCAATATTTATGAGTTCTAACTCCCACATGCATTACCTACAGGAACTTTGAAAAGGAGACTCTAATTGCACTCTGAAAACATGATTTTCAAGAATCTTGGCCATGGTTCTACAGACCTGCTGGATCACTTTGCCAAGAGTCACATTTCAGGGCTTCCTTAGTTCCAGGTCAGTAAACAAAGAAAGGAAATCAAAGTATCCACTACAAAGTTCCAGACAGTTTAATAAATACACTGCGGCTACCTTAACAAAAGAGAAACTCCTTCAGAAACCAGGCAATCTTTTAGACCATTACATTCTTTCCAAATAGCAGGAGGAAAAACTGCAATACTTTCTGATAACTGAAATGGGCTATAAAGCACAAAATCAATCAGACCAAGAGAAGCTCACTTTACTGCAACAAGCACTCCTGCTCTCGCAGCTGTTACCAGAGCATACTCCAGCAGTGACACAGTCAAAAGCAGAAAGAATGGTATGTGACAATTATGTTACTAAGTGATAGCCTGCCAGCACGCCTTTCCAAATTCACTAGAAATCTAAAATTTGTTTAAATTTTTAAAAAATGTTTATTACATTGTGTGTGTGTGTGTGTGTGTGTGTGTGTGTGTCTTTGTGTATGTGCCATGACCCAAGGTGGAAGTCAGATGAAAACTTGCTAGAATAGATTCTCTCCTTCCACCATGTGGGTCACAGGAATCTAACTCAGGTCCCCAGGCTTGGCAGTTTGATTCTTTACCCATTGAGTCATCTCACCAACCTGAAATCTAAGTTTTAAAAAGTACTCTAAAGATAATACTTTCACAAATAAAATTTTTAATAGTGACTTCAAATATATAAAAATAATATAGATTTTTCTTTATGAATATCTCTCAATTAAAAAGAAATTTGCCTTCCTTATTTATGGGTTTTTAAAATAAGAATAGAAAACTATATTGTTGATATCTTGCATAATAGGGACAAAGTATTTGGAGTATCAGTGTAGGAATGGAAAACAACTTGACAGACAATTGAATTCAGTGTTCAAAGCCTTCATCACTAACTCAGGTGTTTGGATCACCATTCTATTTAAAACAAATTCCAGGGGCTGAAGAGATGACTCAGCAGTTAAGAGCACTGACTGCTTTTGGAGAGGACTCAGGTTCAATTCCCAGCACCCACATGGTGGCTAACAACCATTTATAACTTCAGTTCCAGGGGAATCCAACACCCATTTTTGACCTCCCTGGGCATTGCACCACAGGGATGCACTTATCCACATGCAGGCAATACACTCATATACATAAAATAAAAACAATAATAAATAAAATAATAAAACAAAATTTCAGCCAGGCATAATGATACAAGTCTTTAATTCTGCCAAGCAGAGGCACACAGATCTCTGTGAGTTCTAGGCTAGCCAGGACTACATAGTGACAACCTGTCTCAAAACACCAAAAAATAAAACAAAACAAATCCAAACTTGTAAACCTTTCTCAGTGCCACATTGCTGTGTTATTGCAGTCCAAACATAGAGACTTTATAGCTAATATATCAAATTAGATGTAAAGTAGAGCAAAAAATTCTATTTAATATTTATTTTCTTGGAAATAAATATTCCAAGTTCCAGTTCCAATTCCAGTTCACATTTGAAAGGCACTAAAAAGTAGGCAGCATCAAGGAAAAGGGTACTAATCAATGCTGAGCTTTGATAGCCTCCTTGAGTCATGCATAGTTCATCAGCACTGCACTTTTATTTTAAATTTCTTTAAAATTTCTTTTAATCTTTCATTTTGAGAGAATTATCCATGATGCACCTTATGTCATTTTTACAGTGTCCTCTAATACAACTATCCACACTGTTTATCTCAACAGCCTGTCCCTGGTTGCTGGGTGTAATAAGAGCCTGTATTTATTATTACTGGTCTTCATTGTGATTTTGTTTCAATTTTCATGCAGATCTCACTTCCAAACAATGTGAGCATGCAAACTGTGTCCTTTGCCCACATACAACACAGATAAAGACTGTGCCCTTGAGTTAACCAACAGCCTCACAGTCTGGTCCCTGAGCTTGACCCACCTAACTTTCAAGGAGGCTAAGGGCCAACCCACTACCCACTGTGTCATGTTAAATAAGAGCTTCTTATCAAAACCATTCTTTGAATGAAATTATAGCTACCTCGAGGTCCCATATTCTCCCACATATAATTTATGGCAGCATTTTGAAAAGCCACAATACAGTTAAGAAAATCTTTAGTTATTCTCAAAGCATGAAGCCTGCTTTAATGTTCAGCATGATTAAGTTATTCAGAAAGGATTTATTGTGGTTGAGGGAGGATACAGAAAAAAAAATACTTGGTAAAGTTTCATCAGTGGTACTTTAGTAGGCATATATAATTTCACATAGTCAAACCACTGAAAGGTTCTACTTAGGGTGCCATCCATATTTCAAGGTACACTGAAAAACTGTTTTTTTCATTATGTCTCTAAATACATTTGCAGTATACATTACAGAATAATGATCTGCAGCATCAATATGGCCAAATATTCTATAACATTAAAATTGCCAAAAGCCTCTATTGCCTGTAACCAAGCCTTTTACAACTTAAAAGCCACAAGTTACTTTAAAATTTTGAGTAACATCAAAAAAATTCATGTTCAGAATATTTGGGCTGGGGTTCATACATCTTTGTTTTTAACAAGCATGGGATCCACACCATCTGGCAGTTCTATATGTCTAAGACCTGGAGAGGGATTTTGTGTTCTTTCTTATAAATATTTTTATTAAGATTTTGTACATTTCATACAGCAGTTCTTAATCAAATTTATAACTACTCCTCCATCCATTCCCCCTCAGACCCCCACCATCAGATCTCATGCATTCCATCATACATGTTTAGTCCTCTCCGGTCAGACATTTGTACTCAGACGTCCTTTGGTGCAAGTTCATTTTCTATCTCTAGATAGTCAGCCTATCTAGAGATCCTAAGGAAGGCCAATAACCCCCTCACTCAGCAATAATTTCCAACAGTTCACAGGCTAGGGCCAGCCCACTGTCCATTTTCCTTGCCCTACTCTAAGTCCTTGTCTGATTGAGTATGGGTCCTGTGCTTGATGTCACCATTGTTGCAAGTTCACATTAGCAAGTTTCCAGCAGCCTGAAAGTCTGTTTTCCTATGTTCATGGACCAACCCTGGCCCTTACAATCTTTCTGCCCCCTCTTCTGCAATGATCTCTGAGCCATGGGTGGATGAGGTTTAGTATAGGAGTCCTGTTCAAGGACACACACTCTGCAGTCTCTTATTCTCTGAAATTTAGCCACTTGTGACCTTCTGTGTGCATTGAGCTCTGCTCTATGAGGAAGCTTCCCTGGTGAGAGCTGAGGGATGTACTAGTAGTCTCTCCACCCCCTATTCCATTATGTTTCATGAGCTTTAGGTGTAAAGGTTCCACTGTAGATATGACACCTAGAGCTGGCTGGGCATCTCTCAGGTATATACTCTCTGTGTGTGACCAGTTGTGGAACTCTACAGTAGTCTCCATCAGTTACAAAAAGAAGCTTCTTTGATTTTTGTGTTCTTTATTCAGTGGATTCTAACCCATTTTTTTCCATTCCTCTCTCCATTATTCCTTCTTGTTCTTTTAGCTGCCTCTCCTTTCAGGACCTACCATGAATACAGTTGATACTGCAGACACAGACACATGGCTTTGTTGTGTTTTTGTCAAGCTTTCACAGAAGCACTGGCAATAGCTAATTTACACACTGGTGACAGAGAGTTCGCTATCTAGGCTTTATAGCAGTGTCCCCTTCTGACATTGCCATTGACCTCCTGAACATTCGGCAAGTTATTTAAATTTTCTCTATCTATATACAAATAAATAAATATGTAAATATCTGTAGACAAATGTACTTCTTGCCATTCATCAAAGAACCTTCTTTTTTCAACAGATGGAGACTATTACAAGTTCCTGGTCAAATGCAGAGAGTAAGTGTCTGTGAGGGGCCCAACCCTAAGTTATATGTCTACAAAGCAACCTTTATACCTAGGGCTCAGGGAACATTGCAGAAAAGGGGGAAGAAAGAATATAAGAGCAAGGGGACAAGATACCTACTGCTAATTAATGCATTCTAAACATGATAGGGAAGAAACACCAATGAAATCTCCACGGTATGTTAGTCTAACAAGAGCCACATAATGACAAAACAGGTTGACATGCCAAGTGGATGGGAGAATGTCATGGGATCCCACCTCAAGATGAAGAGCTACAGGCAATCAATAGATGTTGATGGAGAGAGAAATCAATTTTATTCCAGGATTAGCTCCCTGAGAGGCTATTTAACCCCATACATACACCACTAAATGGACATAGTGAATTTTTGACCCGGAAGTTCCTCTGACCCTGTGATGACAAGCCATGGACCCGCCTCTTTCCCACGCTCTGCAAAGAAGCCACTCCCCTTCTCTTTTCCAGCCAATCAGTTGGCCATAACTGCTTGCAGGGGAGGGGCTAAGGGTATAAAAGCTGGGAAAACCATGAGGGTGATCTCTCGCCATTTTGTAAGACTGTCCAGAACCACAGGATTTATGTCTGGGTGTGGACTTTTGAACACAGCTGTGAACGTTGGGGCACCCCACTTCTCTGTAAGTAAACCTGCACCCCAAGCTCAGCTAGCAAGTCCAATAAATTCGTTAAGATTCTTCAAACTAGCATTTGGAGAATTTTTCTCCTCAGGCTGTTGCAAGGACCATAGGAGGGGAGGATTGGATGCCACATGCACCTCCCAGCAGTGAATTTGACTTACAGTTGGTATAGCCCAGCAGGATATGATGAAACTGAGAATGAGTTTTGGAAGAGCATTGATGATGTCCCTGATATGGGGAAAGACACCAACAACCGAAGTAAAGTTGGGTGAGGGGAGAGTGTGGCCTGAGGAACTGTTAACCTGGTGGGCCATTCCCATAGGGTTGGTGAGGGTGGCTACAGTGGCATGGTTAATGAACTGGACAGTGAGATCTGTAACTAGGGTGAGGCCTTCTAAACAATCGTGGTTGATGGGAGAGATTCCAGGGTGGCAGCCATGGGAGAGATTCCAGGGTGGCAGCCATCTTATAGATGGTATGGGGTGGCACGCCTGCTTGACTGGTGGGGGCTGCCACGTGAGTATGGAGAAGTCCTGAAAACAGCAGAGAGTCTGTAACAGATTCCACAATCTCTGGGAGTAGCACACCAGGGACAGAAATGTCAAAAAGCAGCTGCAGAGGCCATTTGGCCACTGCTATTGATAATAAGAAATCTGTCCCAGGCAAAGGCCTTAGCCAGAAGGGAAACTGAAGGTGTTGGAGAAGGATTAGAACGGGAGAGGGATATGAGGTTGGCCTCTTCAGTACTGGCCTCTGACCTTGCCGGTAAATTAGATGAGAGAAAAGGAGATGGAGGTGGGCATGCCATTTTTTTATGTCTAGGAGGTCAAAAGGGAAAAAAAGCCCAAATCAGAATGATAATCAAAGACCCATCCTGGGATCCTAAAACTTGGAACCCCTGGGAAGAGTCAGGCAGTGAGGAAGAAGGAAGTGACCTAGAGATAGTGGGAGATGCTCCTCAGGTCTCACCTTTAGTTCAAAGAAAAGGAAAATCCAAGGTCCAACATGCAGATGGAGGTCTTAATAATAGCCCGGTGCAGGAGACCATGATAATCAGAGAATACTCAGCGCCAGAACTATTAGAACTGGGAAAGATATTTAAACAAGCTATGAAGGAGCTTGTGGCCACCTGGCTTAGAGGTTACGGGATACAGGGGGAAGTGGAATCATTTTAAGTTCTACAGAAGCAGAGAAGTTAAGCAATATAACCACTCACCGCTCTTTGAGACAAAGACTTGACAATTTAAGACAACATGAGGGAAACCAGTCCATGATGCATTGGCTCATACGAGCCATTTGGAATATGTGGGTATCTCCAGCTGAGATTCCCATGAATATTAGAGACTGGAAAACCATTGAGGAATGTTGAGCGAGCTGGGTATGAGGGAAGTTGTATTTGATGCCCAGTTCATGGGCTGAGACAGGACTGTGGTTACAGGAGACAAGAAATAAACTGATTCAGCAAGGCCCATGAGACTGGTATGGAGCTTTAGTGGCAGTGCTAAGCCCCATGGTCGGGCATTACCTGTATGAGGCTGGCAAGGCTCTGGTGAATTAAAATGATTTAGACCAACATGTAAACAGGGTTCTAAAGGTGCTAAGGTGAGTAGACACAAGGGAAAAGGGCCGGAACTCAGCAAGGGGCCCCTTGGTGTCTCCCAATCACAGATGTGGATGGATCTGTGGCAGAACAGGCATTACTAGGGACAAGATAGATAGGCAGCCAAATGCTGTGCTGGTGAGTCTGTGGAGGGCTTTAAGACCTGACCAGCAATTCACCACAGAAGTAAGAGAAACTGGGGACCAGAAGCTGTGGGTAACTCCAACTGTGCTCCCCGCTCCAGAGGAAGGCAGCCTCATTGGATGGGACCCCCCCAACCACTGCTTGAAGGGGTGGGCACGGTTGCCCACAGGTGAGGGCCATACTGGGTGACTGGAGGCCAAATGTCAGACTGAGAATTTATTGGTCCCTCACTAATATACAAAACACATGGGCCCTAGTAGATACTGGGGCAGAGTATACATTAATTCATGGCAATCCCCAATAACATCAGAGCCAGTGGATAACAGTGGATGGGTATGGGGATAAAACCATACAAGTAAAGTGGACTAGACTCATTCTGGGTGTGGGTAATTATCTTGCTCAGGAATACAAGGTATGCATCTCTCCCTTTCAAGAGAACATTTTAGGGGTGGATGCCCTGCCAGGTCACACCCTACTGCTAGGTCACTCCCTACTGTGGGAGAGTTTCGGCTGAGGGTGTGAACAGTAAAGGTGATTACTCAGGGGTGGGCAAGATGGGAGCCAGTCAAATTCCCCACCCCACAGAGCGTGGTGAATATCAAACAGTACCGGCTGCCTGGGGATCAAGACGAAATTACTGAAACCATCCAGGTACTAGAGTGGATAGAAGTTATCCACCCAGCCCAGAGCCCTTTCAGTAGCCCCATTTGGCCTATCAGGAATCCAGATGGCTGCTGGAGAATTACTGTAGATTACTGAGAATTAACTAACATGGTGCTTTCCATTCACGCAGCAGTGCCCAACATTGCACTGCTAACTGACCAGCTGGTGCAGGAAATGGGGTCCTTCCATGCTGCAGTAGACCTTACTAATGCATTCTTTAGTATTCCCCTAGCTGCTGAATCCCAAGAGCAATTTGCACTCACATGGAATGGACAACGATGGACTTTCGGAGTACTTCCCCAATGTTACCTCCATGGCCCCATGGTTTGTCACGAGATGGTGGCCTGGATCTGGCCCTGTTACCTTGCCATCCTTCTGTAAGGAGGTTCTACTACATAGATGACATAATGCTAACTCTGAGTGCCTTACATATTTGGAAGCTCATTCACAGAACATGCAAGTGCACCTGAAGGAGTAAGGATGGGAAATTAACCCACAGAAGGTACAAGGGCCCTGTACAGTGGTAAAATTCTTAGTTTTATGGTCAGGCAGAACTCGCATGATACCCAGTACAGCGGTTGAGAAAATCTTACAACAACCCATATCAATAAGTGCTAAGCAGTTACAGGTATTTTGGGGACTTCTTGGGTATTGGTGAATTTTTATACCTCACCTTGCTCAGGTTATCCACCCCCCCTATAATCTAATAAAAAGAGATGCTACATGGGATTGGGATGCAAAGGCCCAAGAGGCTTCTGAGAGGGCCAAGGTACTGGTTGGGCAAGGTAAGCAGCTGTGTGCCCCAATGCCTTGGTGTCCCTTCCTCTTGGAAGTCACCAGGAGATCTGAAGGTTATGGGTGGGACCTGTGGCAACACAACTTGAACAGAGGGTTCCAGTTGAGTTCTAGTCCCAATCATAGAAAGGGGCAGAGTCCTGGTACACAGGACTAGAACCACAACTGCTGGCTGTGTACAAAGCATTGCAACAGATGGAATCCATTATGGTCCCCGCCCCCATTACTGTAAAAGCCACATATCCCATAAAAGGATGGGTGGAGGGTCTGTTAGCCAAGCCCCTGTCAGGGGTAGCCCAAAACCAAACTGGTGTCATTTCAAGGCACAGAGCCGCTCCACCTCCTATAGTTGACCCTCTGGCCAGACCTGACCGAGTGCTAGCAGGGGCTTCTAGAATCATTCCTCAGCCTATGAGACATTGTTTCCCTGCTGTCACATTTCTTCACAGTTGAGTTTAGCAGCTTCATTTCATGCATGCATAGTGTCTATACATATATATATGCATCAATACACAGCATATGTAGCCAGGGTTCAAAGGCAATAGAAGAGTATGTTTCTATGAAAAAATAAGAGGTAGAAAGAACTAATTCTTTCTTATTCAGCTTTTTATTCTACTCAGGCCTTCAGTGATTAGAAGAGACCCACCCATATTAATAAAAGCAATCTACTTCAGTTTCCTGATCCAAATGCTAATCTCATTCAGAAACAGTCTCACACAATTAGAAGTACTTTTTAACCAGAAATCCAGGCACCCTGGGGTCCAATACTCTTGGTCCATAAAATCAACTATTATACCTAAATAACTGGCATCAAATACTTGGAAATACTTAAGTTTCAATAATCTTTTCCTATAGCTAAACTTTATATATATATATATATACACACACACACATATATGCATATATGCTTTCTGTCACAAAAGTTAATTGGCAACACTTAAAATAATTAATTAAAAGTGTTGTTCTCTGGACTCATCTGTAAAAAAAGAAATGCTAGTCTGGGAAATAGAATGGAGTTAAAGACTTTCTTTTGTTGTTTGTAAATGCAAGATGCAGAAGACAACAGAACAAATGAATGCTATTGCCATAATGATGTTAGGGGTTTCCTTTGGTTGTCATAAGAATATTAGCATTTGTTTCTGTCTTCAATCAACAAATAACCTATGAACACCTACTAAGTTAGGTTTTAAATCTTCTTAGATCAAAGAGTCTTTGGAGAGGTATGAAAGTAAAATAAATACAAATAACTAAATAGTAAAGCAGTGGCAAATAGCAGGGGCAGCCTTCTCCATAGTGGTGCCTCATGCACAGATTTAGCAGGGGAGGCTTTTTTGCACCATCCTCCTCAGGAACACATACCCTAAAGTACACAGTTTCTGTACATTTTCATGACAATTGATAAATGGTTCATCTTCTTTTGAGTGATTTTTATTATAGCCTGCTAAGAGGGACTAGGATAGTTAATGTTGTCAACTGGACTTAATCTAGAATCACCCAGAGACAAGCTTCTATTTGTGGGGATTATCTCCATTCTGTTAAGTGGTATGGGAAAACCATCTTAATTGTGTGTGGGACTATACTCTTCGGCAGGAGATCCTAGATTGCTTATGTGAAGAGAGGGAGCTGAGTGCTAGCGACATTCATGGCTCTCCATTTCTTGACCATGCATGCCATGTGACCAGCTGCTTCCACCCCTGCTGGCTTGGCTTCTCCACCATGGTGCACTCTACCTTGAAAAGTGAGCCACAAGAAACCCTTTCTCCTTTAAGTTGCTTGTGTCAGCGTATTCTGTCACAACAACAGGAAAAGAAACTAAAAAAAATTACAACTCAATCTAAGAAGCACAAAATGAACAAGGGGTATTTATTTGATCAATTTGGTAGTGCAGAAGTTCAGGGCACATAATAAGTCACCAAGTGGTCACTAAAAATGTTATAAATAATTCTTCTGAGGGAGAAAGGTTGAAAGGATAGTGATTCCCTTTTGACTAAATATATTGCATCTCTAAACACAGGATTATTCAACTTTCTTGAATATTCCTATCACTTACCATCACTGTAAAGTATGTTATCAAAATTGACTGTGAACATTTAGCATGAAATTAGTAGATGTGAAAAATATGCTAAATTAAAAATATAGTCTTATACTTACATTCATTATATCATCCAAGGCAAATATTGCCCAGGTTAATCAACTTAATTAGGGTTAACTTGTGTTCAATCCACTAATTATGCCTACACATCAAAAGCAAAGCCCATTGAGTTGTCTAAATTAAATCTAATTATCCTTTGTGATCACTTCCTGGGATTTAATTGCTTACCAATGTCAAACATGAAGCGTAATACCAAGCTATATGAATGCCGGTGTTGAGAGGCCTTTCTGTATGCTTTCACTACAGGAAAGTAAAGGAAGGTTATAGGTTTTTTTCTCTTTTAAAAAGTCCTATCACTTTCTTTATAGGAGAAAATATTTTGGCGATTTCATGCCAAGCCAGTTCACTTTTCAAAACTCTCTGTAGTCTGGGAAAGATAATCATGCTGAAGCTGCTCTCAAAAACTAAAGAAGTGTCCCAGAAATCATTTTGTCCTCCACAGTTAGACTGTGTGATTTAAGCTCCACCCTCAGATGGGCTTCGCCTCAGCAACAGATAAAAATGAAGTCCTGAGTCTTCTAAATTATTTCCTGGTACAAATGAGAGGAAGAAACACAATGGTTAGTGATAAGTGTCTGGAGTTACTGCAGACACTGATGTTTCTAATTAAAATCGTTGATTTGTCCTTCTAATTCTGAATAGAATAAATTATATATGATATGTACTGTATTCACTTTCAAAAATGGGCTACCTTTCTGATTTTTATATCCTGCATTTGCATAACCCCACTAGCATTAAAGTTGTCTTTGATTCTTTCTCCTGATTCATATCATTTGATCAGATTTATTACATTTTATGCCATGACTACCACTGTATTCTGTACATTCATGTTTCTGATTATTGCAAAATACACAGAACTCTTCTAATTCTATAGAACAGATTTATGATCACCAAATACTGTTGTACATATTCACTCTTCCCAGTACAGAATGACTCTCTGTTGCCAGAGAACAACCCAATGTACAGCCTTGTATCCCAGGTTCCCACTGTACTGCTTATGGAGTCCCACTGATAATCTTTCACTGTCCTTGACAAACTGACTAGTATCTGAGTTTTTAGTAGCCTATTCTAGTCTAACCTATAATGATCCTTCCTTCACTCTGGATTCCTTCAGTTCCAAGAAAAGAACTTCCATACATGATAGTTTAAGATCTAAAAATGCAGGTTTAGGTTGAATTACTCATAAAAATTGGAACCCAGATTTTTTTCAATTTTATTTTTATTTTATGTGCATGAGTGTTATGCCTGCATATATGTAAGTCTACCTCTAATGCAGTACCCATGGAGGACAGAAGTGAGTATCAGATGCCCTGGAACTGGAGTTACGGACAGTCATTAGCCACCATGAGGGTGCTGGCCTTCTACAAAAGCATCCAGTGCTCCTAACTGCTGAACCATCTTTTCAGTCCTGGTATCCAGATTTTTCAAAAGATGCATTCAAAGTCTTTCTTAATAGTCAATATACCTTCATTTACTATCAAAGAGAGTTTTCATTTTATCTACCACAGACAGAACTAGGGAAGAAATTAGCAGTGTTAAATTGAGAAGTTAACAGCTAAAGCTTCAGAATAAATTAGGAGTAAGGTACACCAAATTCAAAAGTCGGGTTTTTGTTATAAGCAAGTTAAAGGAAAATTTTTAAAATGTATTTATTATTTTTATTTTATGTGTATGACTGTGTTACCTGCATGTATGTAGGTGCACCCATGTCATGCAATGTTCAGGAAGTTAGAAAAGGATGTCAGATCTCCTGGAACTGGAGTTATGAACTGTTGTTAGCTGCCGTGTGGGTGCTGCTGGTATTCAAACCTGGGTCCTCTACAAGTGTAGCCAGTGCACTTAACCACTAAGCCATCTCTCCAGCCCCCAGAAGGGAGTTTTGTGTATTAATGAAAAATGTCTATTGGAAACTCATTTTCAAACACACACACACACACACACACACACACACACACACATACATCTTTTTTATCAAATAGCTTTAGTATCGCTGTAGATTTTGAGATTTTAGTGATAATGGCTGGTCTTGACATCTTAGTTGTGGTTTGGATGGAAATGTTACTTTACAGACAATTGATAGCAGAATTCAGAGATGAGTAATGCTTGTACAAACCATCTACCCTTGGGTTTAATATATGCTGCTCCTGCTTTCATTCTGGTGTCATAAAATAATCACAGTGGCTAATAATTGTCAACTTGTCTTGGATTAGAATCACCCAGGAGATACCTCTGGGTATGTCTGTGAGTGTGTCTCCAGAGAGAGTCTGAGGAGAGAGGAACCCATGAATGCAGGCGGCACTTTCCCATGGGATGGGATAATGGGCAGAATATAAACAGGAGCAGGAGAAGGAAGCTGAGCACTAGCATTCATTTTGCTCGGCTTCTTAAGAGTAGACACAACATGACCAGCCACCTCACGTGCCCTCTACTGTGTCTTCACTGCCGTGATAAACTTCTTAAATCATAAGTCAAAGTTGTTTTCAGTCAGGTATTTGGTCACAGCAACAGTTAAAAGTAGCTAACGAGTTCTTAGCAACTCTGTAAAGTACTACTAATTTCTTCTTGAAATCTATCTATAGTGGATATAATACAAAGAGATCTCTTCGAAAGTCAGTGGAATGGTTGTCTGGGGGATGGCTCAGTTGGTAATAGCACCTCTTGCTCTTGCAGAGGACCCAAGTTCTGTTACCAGCATTCCCACTGGGTGGCTCACAATCACCTGTAACTCCAGAGGCTTTAGTGCTCTCTTGTGGATTCTGAGAGCTGTGTGGATACATACACATATGTACGTACATACATACATACATACACACATAAATAAAAAGAAAGGTAATCTTTTAAAAATAAAATAAATCAATGGAGGATATATGTTGACTAACAGGAAAGGCTGCTAAAATCTTTATTTTGTTCAGATGTCCCATTTTAAATAGTGTGTATACATAGTGTCTCTGGATTACACCTGGAACAGTCACAACTCTATTGCAGAATGTTTCTTGTGATTATCTAGGAAGCAAAATCCTATTCTGACTCACTTCCTGCATTCACTGCTAGTCCATTCAGAACTGGACTCCCATTCTCATCACGTTTTTGCCTCACTGTTGCTAACAGGGTGCTTGTATGCTTAGTCTTTGAGGTTATCAAAATGTGACTGTTTGCAGAGCAAATCCTCCATTGCATGTAAGCATTCTAGTTATGGTTCTGGAATATATTTCATTATCTTCTCTAGTTTGTATTCCAAGCACAGCTGTTGAGTTTTCTAATGCATTTGTAATTACTATTCAGGATTGTACTATATATATTTTCTTTTTATTTAAGCACTGTCATTTGAAAGTACTCCTCTGTTAGGTCTTGTAAAGCCAATGGTGTATTAAGTACTTAATCAATGTGTGCTATTTTATCTTAATGTCTATTTTCAATTTATAAAAATGGATTCGTTGAATTCTCCCTGTTAGAAAATGCCACTGCAATTACTGCATTCATTTATAAAGATACAGAACAATGATTAGGGTATACTTTTAAATATTTCCTATTTTTGTTAAATTTGAAATTATCAGGATGTCAAAGGTTTTTCCATGAACAAAAAACTTAAATTAACAAGAAGCAATCAAGTTATTTTTTAATGAGTATGAGTGTGTTGCTTCTATGTGTAAGTGCACCCCTGTCATGCAATGCCTGTGCAGGTCAAAAGCGCGTGTCGAATTCCCCAAGAACTGGAGTTAAAGATGGTTATTAGCAGCCACGTCAATACTGAGAAGGAACCCAAGTCCTCTGCAAGAGCAGCCGGTGTTCTTAACTACTGAGCCATCTCTCTAGCCTCCAAATCAACTTTTAAATAATTACTATGAGCTGCACTAATTTTTGATTCTGACAAAAACATTTTATTCTCCTGATATTCCAGCATCTTTCTTTTTCAGAGAACATGAATATGTGTCAAAAGAGTTATGAATAAGACAGTAAACATTTGGATATATTCTAAAACTCCTATGAAGTGAGAATAACAAAAATATTATCCCCAAAGAAGAAATTTATCGAGTGAGAGAACAAGCCCAGTGTGATGAGCTGGAGATTTTCACTTCACGTCAATATTATGGGCTGTGTCAGTAGCTTCTGCATGAAACAGAAAGGCACATGCTGATCAACACTAAAGCCTAGTGTGTTTGAGTAAAGCCCTAGGAGAAAGTAGCCTCTGGTTTTGTTTGTTTGGTTGGTTTCTCTTTGTGCTCTGCTGAAACTGCTAGGCCACACATGGTTGACTTATATGATACTTAAAGACAGATTTTGGCTTCAGACATGGGTCTATTCAGAAAACAAAAACAAAGCCTGAGTTCTGATCCAACAGACTTCATACTTTTGCTTTGTCTAACATGTACATATCAGATCTTTCTATTCTTACCTACAGTAAAAGCTAGAAGCCATCAAAATTAATTTAATAAAGCTATCAACTATAATGGCTAGTTCTGAGTTCCACAGCCTCAAATGAAACAGCCTTCACTGTGGTAGGGTGCAATGCCTCATCTGAGAACTGGACATTTAGCTCTTTAGGTATCAGGGTGTGAATTTTCTACAGAGCAGATTTATACCACACAAGCATGGCTTGAAGTCACAAGGCCCCTGAACATGTACTCTGCAGTCTTCAGCTTGTAGATGCATGGTATGTTCTCACCTGGAGATGGATCTGAGGCTGAACAGAGCTAGAGGCTGAGATGCTGTGGGTCAGTTCTCATCCACTAAAATTCTTTAAGATGCAGCATCATTAGAAAGGTCTGAGGATGTGAACAAAGAAACCGCCTCCTCCCGCCCCCACCTTCTGCAGGGCTGATTAACTGATTAGAACTTCAATGACTGTGGAGAGGTTGGATGTTGCAGGTCCAGAGCCTAATACAGTTTATTTGGGGCTATCTTTAGCCTGCTTTATGCCATTCCTTACATACCTTGTAATTAATAGGCAACAAACAAACAACAACAAAAAACCCACCTTTGGAATATATTAACAGACCACTAGTTTCTACCAATCATAAAGCTATGAGTTTCTTCAGATGGTTATGAGTTTCTTCAGATAATGGGAGACACAAACTTGACGAGACAATCCTTAATATATATGGCAGAGTACATTAAATCCAGCAGAAGGGCTATAATAAGTGTGCAGATAGAGTGGTTCTAAATATGATCAAAATATATTATATAAAATTTGCAAAACTTCAATTAAAAAACAGTGTCCTCAGAAAGTACCTTAGATTTCTCAGTCCCCCCACCCCCGCCCACCAGCATTGTTTACCCTACCTACTGAATGTTTTCACAAATGTATTTGGGAATTTGGGTTAACCTGAATTTGTGTTCTAAGGCCATGCTCACTCATATTTGGCTGCAGAATAAACTAGCTCCTACCCTTTTGAAGTGAGGGTTGTGTTTTGATGTCAACAGAAAGAGATGAAACACCTTGGCTATCCACCTGTGGACCAATAGATCACACCACACTTCCCTATCCACCCTGTGCAGCTCTAAGTCACAACCACTTAAACAATGCAAGCTGCCTCCACTTCTACATTAGGCTCGAGTTTAAGGAATTCTTTTTAAAGTGGAAGTGTAAAGTAACATTAAATAGAAAGCGAATATACTGATGTTCCGTGACATATAATAGGGTTAAACTCAGAGAATCCCATCATAAATTGAACATGTAATGAGAAAATCTAGGTAATGTGTATAACCAATCAAATACCACACCATTGCCATGCAGTAAGTACACTGTAGAGAATCTAATTGTTTCTCCCAAGACTTGGGGACTGACTAAGAGTGTGATGGGATGCTGCTGCACAGCAAGGAAAGAGATCAGACTACATATTGCTAGCCCAATACAAGATCCAAGTGGAAAACTCAAAGTCTGGTCACTATTGAATATAAGTAGTTTTTACTCCATCGTAAGTAAGGTTGAAAAAATATTAAAACTTCATAAGTTTTAAGGTGTGTGCAAGGAAAGGTGTATCCTTATGTGTTCATAAGAAAAGGTGTATGTGTAATTAATATCTATAATTAACAGTTAATCTTAATTAGAATCACCATAATACAAAATAAATAACAGGTAAATAGTAAATATTTATTCTCAAGGGACAAAATAATCTATAAAAGAATTTATTGTTGGTGGTGGTAGAGATGGTTGTGGTGATAATGGTGGTATGGGTGGTTGGTGATATTGGTGGTGTTGGTGGTGGTGTTTTCAGTCATTCTCACACTGTAGTCCATGCTTGCTTTAAATTCACTGTATAACCCAGGCTGGCATTGAACTTGTAGCCATTCTTCTGCCTGTATCTCCCTAGTGCTGGCTACAGGTGAACCACACACCAGTAACATCAATAAACAGAAAAAAGGTCCTGTGAAAATGAAAATTTATTATTAATAAATATCATCAATGGCAGATATAAAAAGGCATTTTACAAAATACCACAATCACCATTGTATGTTATTAAATCCAAATAAAATAACTTAAGAAGTATTCTGCTTAAATACAATAGACTTGCATGCAAAAGCAATTAGCAACCTTAATTCGAAGTGGTGGCATGACAAATTAAATGCCCGCCATTACTTTTTACATTAAAATGGCTTTGAATAATCAAGTGAATTGGAAAATAAATGACAAAATATTACATGGATTTTTTTCTCCTAAAAAATTGCAAGAGGCAAAGGAAAAATTATGATAGTTTAACAATGAGGTAAGGATAGGTGAAAGAGAATTCACTACCACACCACTAACTGTCAAAAATGGAACACAAAAGATACACTTTATGAACAATAGTTATAAAACCTTGGAACAAATTAGAGAGTCCTTGCATTTATTTAAACTATAACTATTAAATTACATAACATGGAAATCTAAAGAGATGGAAAGACACCATATTAGTTGAAGGTACTATGTTATACAATAAATGATCAGTTCTCTTAAAAGAATTACATAAATTAAATATAATTCAAATTAGACTTATGTTTTCTTTCAATTAGCCATCTAAAAATGGCCTCCCAAAAATGACAAAGACAACACTGAATGGGGCTTACCTTCTAAATAATAAAATGCAGTGTATAAGTCACAGGCATGAGCTACATTAATACATTAGTAAATCTGATGAAAATAATTACATTTGTGGAAATGTTACTTATACTTGTCTTTAAAACAATGTTCAGAGCTTATAATTATTGAAGCAAAAGTTCTTTCCCTAATATGTCTAAAATTCATAATTATATGCATTGTACATATATATAGACATATAAAAACACATTTTCCCAAGCAGTGATGGCAATATTCCAATGCTCTTTAAGGTTCCTACATCTCTATGCACACAATGCTTAAATAATAATTAGTGGATATGTGAAAATCATTCTAAGAATAATTCTTATATAGAATATTGAGCCAGACTTTTCTAGTTACAGAAATAAGCAGAGACTATGCCTCAGTTAAATAAAAGCTTCTGGAAAAACAAAATGAGTTTCTCTGCAAAAGTAGTGAGTGTCCTGCTAAAGAGTCTTAAACAACTGAGCAGAGAAGGTAAAGAGATTACAGGGTAACATCTAAAATTATTTCTCTCTATGAGTTCCACTGCCAAGTTTAATTTTAGTATTTCAATGGCATACAGTAAGTCTATCATGATCAAATGTTGGTTGGCACTGGGTTGGTCATTCAACACATGAGCTCAAATGGATGCCTTCTCCCTAGTGCCCATCTACAACCCATTGGTCATAGCACTTGTGGTTCAACATTCCCAAGTGTTAATATGGAAAATTATGCAGGTGGGTCTAACACGGAAAGACTTTCACATTTCATACAAAAGCTTGAACTAATTCTATTTAGCAATCTGTCTAGCCTTCAAGGGGCTATAATATTCATAGTGTGATACTTTTAACAAATATGAAGTAAAAAATGACCTAATTGCAGAACTGTGAGACACAGATAAGTTAAACTGAAGAAAAAATATTGAGAAGCCTTGAAAGCATTTTGTTGCATGGAGCGACTTAATTCATCCCAAATGTTATGCTACAGTAAGTTATATGATTCTGCCAGATGCTTCTCTTTAGAAGAATTTTATTATACCAAAGAGAGCAATTTCTTTTAATGAGAATATTTTTGAATAATATTTGTTCTTGAAACCACTGCTTTCTTTGTTTCATATCTAATGAGAATAATTCCTTTGATTCATAGGCATTTTTATTCTTCTGCTGGTTCAATCAAAATGCCAATTAACTACATGTATTATATGAGAATGAAGTGGGTACCTTCCAACTCAGTTTCAGAATATTCATGTCAGTCACAGAAAGCATGTGATTTGCATCATTGAGGATCCACAGGTAAAGAATTATAACCAAAGCCTATGGTTAATGTGCCAGTTCAGAATCACCTCTGGTTAGGAAGCTAATGTAAAATCTGGACAGTGAAAAAAAAGAAAAACACTAAAGAGACTATGTTTCAGTTGTCATAAATGGTAAGCAGTACAGATCTTAATCTCAGTGCCAGTGCATGGGCTATTAGTCTCTGGCTTTCAGGAAGATGTGTGTGAAATGTTTAGTGATGTAGATCATGGGCATATAAAATGAATGAATCTATTTAGAGAAAGGGCATAAATTTAGAGAAATACCATCACTGAAAATTTGGAAAAGGAAAATTACATAGTCATTTGCTTCTGAGAAAGGTAAGTTAACCAAAATATAACTCAAAAGAAGAAAGTAAGACATGTTAAAATAGAGTCATGGAGGAGACAATGGAGCACAAGTTCACTACTTTTTAGATACAGCATGGTGCCTATGGCTCATGTGTTGAGGCTTGGTCCCCAGGTGGAGCACTACTGAGAAACTGTCTACCACAACATCATGCCCTCATTAGTGGATCACTCCACCGATAACTGAGTTATTGGGAGTTAGTGCCCAGTTGGAGGATGGTCACTGGTACATCTTTGAAGGATGGATCCCACTAGTGGTCCTTTTGCCTCTAACTTTTGATTATGTTAAGCCTTCTCATCTTCCATGTCATCTGTCAGGGTGTGCTGTCCTAGACATAGGTCTACAAGCAATGTAGTCAGCCAACCATGAACTGAATCCCTGAAACTGTGGGCTTAAACAAACACTTCCTTTTAAAGTCACCTTGAGGAAAAACTGACTGCAGCTGGAAGAATAATTCAAGCAGAGTACTTCAGTGACGTGAACCCCATGAATTCACACAAAACTTCTGAGGTGCTTTCCTGGGGCTGAAACATAAGCTAGGGACCAAGAATTGACCAAGAATATCTGATTTTTTTTTAGCATGATTAACCTTCCTACAGTATCCTACCGTGTTTGAAAAGTGCCACCAAATGTTACAAGACATCTAGTATGTCATGCAATGTGTTGAATTGTCTGAAATCATATCTAATCTCAAGATGTGTAATTCCTTAAAAACAATTATTTTTTCATAAAATTACAATAATTAGAAACTGTGTCTAAAAACCAAATAGTTATAAATGTTAATGCAACAGTAATATCTCTGCATTAACAAATTTGTGATTTTATATTATGTATAATCAAGTAAAATCAGTTTTAAACTGATTTCAAGACAAAAAGAATGCTAAAAATAAAAACACACATTTCTATAGAAACATGTACATACATCTGTCATGTACATATATTAGCATATTCATATATCATTGCATGCATAAAATGAGAAAACAAGTTATCCAACACTTATCTGAAGACCTTTGACCCACCCTAAAACAAAGAGAAATAAACCTGGTAAAATATGAAGTCTTTGGTTCCCCAGAAGTAGGACCTTAAAAGCAGCTATGGCTCTAAGTCCAAAACTAGGCATAACCAGGATGAACAATACAGGAAAGCACAAGTCAAAAGCTTTCATATTCTCCTCCACAAAAACAGGCCTTAGTTACGAGAAGATCCTGAATACGAACAATTCCTTCTATGTCATTACTCAAAGACTCTACAAATATTACAAAATAACTGCACCACAAAGTTACCTACCTCACTGGTGATTCTTGGTCTCCATTGTTTCCTCCCCTCCTTCATCCTTCCAGCACAACCGAGTTCTAGCTTCCTGTCACAGTTTGTATTTACCCATCATTCCCTCTGCATTGCTGATATTTCAGCATGATTAGCAGTTGCAGTCAAGTGAAGTTTGAGAAACCATTTAATAACTACAGTAAATAGAGTGATAATGCCACAAACAATGCATTTTGGAGAGAGTGTGGAATGATGAAGCATTCATTGGATGTAGGAAGGGCGCATAGTGATATAATTGAAAGATGGTAATATTATATACAAAGAGATTCTTTGGGTAACAATCCATTAAGAGGCAGTAAAAAACAAGACGAAATTCAATGAGCTAGTGGCAGTAGAAGAGATAATAATATGAAGTGCTGAGCAAGTAAGACGGGGCAAAACTTGATATCCGCATGTCACCACGACTTCAGTGAAATTTGTTATGTAGACTCTATGGAAAATAAGCATAATCGCAGCTTTTGCTCTCAGGTACTGCTTCAATACTCTGCAATGTTTTTTGTTTTGTTTTGTTTTGTTTTTACCAAAATTAATATATTAATCAAGTTTCACATACCACCATTCTCTCTAGTTCTCTTCTCCTGTTTTCTAAACAGTTCGCCTTTATCAAGGCTTCTTCACCTCCACTCCTCCACCAAATTACTTCTGAAAACTTCCTTGCTTCCACTTGGTTGCTGAATCCGTTGAGGAACTTTCCCGCACATTGCAGGTAATATGTCATCAGTTAGTATTTGACAGCTGCTCCTTGATTCATTGTCTTTGCCTTCTGTACACTATATGCGCTTGGTTTTTCCCTTCTACCTACCGCACTGGTGATTCTTGCTTAGCCTTCATTGTTTCCTCGCTTCCTCCATCCTTCTAAATTTAGAGGGTCCAGAACTCTCGCTTGTCAATCTTCTTCAATCTCACAGGTTAAATAGTCCTTTCTGCCCTTGACATGTCTGATTGTGCTCAAAGATAAAATATCTAAAAATAAGACCATATCAGTTCAGCGCTGACAGCTCTCATTGTTCTGCACCTCGCTCAAAGAGAAAACAAGGATTTTGAAGTCCAAGGGAGCCATGAAAGTCTGGGGCTCGCTGCTGCTCTCACTTCTCTTTCGTTCCAGTCCAGCCATGCTGGTCTCCTTAGGACTCTTGGAGCACAGCAAGCACATTATCATTTTGAGTTTTTCCCTGCCTCCTAGAAATGTTCTTCCCTGCATGTCCTCATGAACTGCTCTCTAATTCAAATTTTGTAAAATTGTCATCTGCTCAGTGAAGGTCTTTCTAGCAGATAAATTTAAAGTACGACACCACCTGTACAATGAAGTATGCCCTACATTTTCCCCTATGCCATTTATAATATAAATTTTAATACATATTCGAATGAATATTTTTCAAGGTTACACAATAAGCAGAATTGTTAGAGAGAGTTTGTAACAATGAATTGTGGAACCCCCTACAGCTAACTGGAGGAACTGCAGGGAACATCAAGCTCCGTGGAAATTCACAGGTCTAGTGGATTCTTTGTTATTGCTGTTTTATTTCTTTTTCTTTTTAAATAAGAAATAGTTTATTCTGGAGCCAAATATGAGTGACCACAGCACCAGAACACACAATAAGGTTGCCCCAAGCACCATGCTCCAATGAGACAACAATTTCATAAAGTTTGTATTGCTACAGAATAAAGAATATTATAAATCAAGACATTTCTCAAATACACTGGTGCAGCAAGGGCTGGTGCACACCATTAATCCTAACACTCAGGAGGAAGAGGCAGAGGCAGAGGCAGGCAGATCACTGTAAGATCAAGATCAGCCTGGTCCCCACAGCAATTTCCAGGCCAGTTGGGGCTACAGGGAAACCCTGTCTCAAAACAAACAAACAAACAAACAATAAACAAACACACATAACAACAGTACATTTGTGAAAACATCAGATACTCAGGTTACAGCAAGCTGGAAAATCTCGGCTCTAGGCCCCAGATGCTATTTGATGTTCTTCACCTTTAAGTTGGTGGAAGCTAGGAATCGGTTCATTATAAACAGATTTACTTAATAATCACAAGGATGTTAGATCAAACACAGAAACTGGGTATAAATGGCTATTTGGGGGTTAACATAGTACAAGATAATTTGGGTTAGGACATGCAATATTCCAGCCCTCTAATCATTGATATACTAACTGATTAGTTAACCTTGTAGAATTTTCAGCTTAGGTGCAGCTTTTTCTTAGAAATTCAGTTTATATCTATCCAGCCTTTCCTTCCTTCCTTCCTTCCTTCCTTCCTTCCTTCCTTCCTTCCTTCCTTCCTCCCTCCTTCCTTCCTTCTCTTTCTTTCTTCCTTTCTTTCTTCTGTCCTTCCTTCCTTCAATCCTTCCTTCACTTATTTATTTTTCTAAATTATAACGCCTTTATTTTTATAAATGACCCCTGATATATTTGATACCATTAAAGTTGTGCTTTGTAAACAGCAATGGTTTTCAGATATTTTTGACTCCGGACCTCTTGTCACTTGAATCTGTTTCCTCAGAAGTATAATCTATCAGTAAAACCTCATTAGAGAATTGGTTCTTCTGCTAGAATAGAGGCTTGAATTTTTCTTCCAAGGCCGCCAGTGGTGGACAGCTTGCTATACCAAACTTCACCTGTAAGCATTGCTCATATGTTATAGGTGTTAACTTCCGTCTGCAACAGGAGACATAACTGTTCCCATGCTCCAATGGCCCAGAGGAGTCCTTCCATTGGCACACAGACATGCCCAGCAGCAGGCCCTGACACACTGTGGAAGAAATACAGGGCCCACGCTCCTCTTGCTGACCTGTGCCTGCTCTGTGCACCAACAATGCTTTTTCTCTATGTCCCACCACATGAGTTGCACTTATTCTCCATAAGCAGAATTATATTTATTTTTGTGACAGTAAGACTGTCATATTGATTTCCTCTAGAATCAGATAGAAGACAAATCTCTGGGCAAGTCTGTGAGGGAGTTTCCAGATTATGTTAAATGAGGTAGTCAGAATTACTCCAACAATAGACAGCACCATTCCATGGGCTGTAGTCACAAGACTGCATAAAAAGGAGAAACAAGCTGAGCACTAGCATTCATCACTGTCTGCTTCTTGACCGTGGGCACAACATGACCAGATGTCTCATACTCCTGTTTTGTGTGACTGCCTTGAGGGACTTCATTCTCACACTGTGAGCCTAGGTAAACCCTTCTTTCTTGAAATTCCATTTGTCAGGCATTTTGTCACAGCCACCAGAAAAGAAAATAATGCCTTGCTATATTTTTCAATGGATTAAGCAAAGGATTTTTTTTCTGTTCTCCAAGTGACAGAAAAGTGCCCAATACATAATATGTAATCAATAAATATTTGCCTAAAAATAAAAAAAGATATTATGGCTAGTGGGCCAGGTAGATGACTTGGTCATTAGATAAAGCATATAGTAAGGAAGGAGAGGTAAACTTAGTAAGAAGGATGTCTGCCTTAACTCTTTATGACTTAGCTTTAATATTCCTAAGAGGAAAGTGATTTCTTCTGAGCTATATTGCTATTCCCTATGCCTTCCAAACTTACTTGAAGTTCTAGAGCTAAAGTTCTGACTGCCACAAGTCCATTTATTAATCATTTACATCAAACATTTCTCATTCCATAGTTCCTGTAGGTCAAGAATCAGACAGCATCTCAGTACAGGAGGATCTGCCAAGGACATCTCAGAAGACTATGGTTGGAGACCCTTCAAGGGTGGCAGGAACCTTATACCTTCAGTGGGCATGGACCTGATTATCGCCCATTTATGTGTCTCTTGGCTGGCCCCAAAACATCAGCTCTGACTTCATTTAAATGGGTATCACCCTAAGATTGCCACATATGAGGCTGAAGACAGAGGCAATGGCCACCACATATGTAACTGCAGTCCACCACCTACTGCAACCAGTCCAGAAAGTTAAATCATATCATCTCTAGGAAAGTGTCCAGGATCCACCATCTCTATAGCACTCAGCCCCAAATGGATAAGATTTGATCAGTAACTGTATACCTGAGTCTCTGCCTCCCCTGGAACATCAAATATGTTCTCTTAATAAGTGCGTGGAATGACTTATTTCTAGTTAGCCAGTCCAATTTCCCCATGTCAATAGACTCCAGTAAGGACATACATGAGAAACTCCATGTGATGGTTTGAATGAGTGTACCCATAGGCTCCAAGTATTTGGATACTTGGTCTCCAGTTCATGGTAGTGTTTGAAGAGGGTCATAGAACCTTTAGGAGTTGTGGCCATGCTGGGCGAAGCTCATCACTGTGGGTGTGCTTTGAGAGTTTTTAAACCTTGATGGATTTCCTCTCTGCTTCCTTTGTCTACTTGAATATGTGAGTGCCCAGCTTTCTCATCCAGCCACTTCTGCCCCCGTGCCTCCCTGCCCGTGATGGACACTTACCCTATGGAGCGCTAAGCTAAATAAAGTCTTCCTTCTATAAGTTGCCTTGGTCATAATGTTTTATCACAGTAACAGAGAAGTGACTGATAAACTGTCCTCTTTCCTCTTTAAAGTCATCCCATCTCTGTCTGTGTTTAACTCACTGCCAAATGTAGGCATTGATCATTTGCCTAACTTGTTCGAACAAGCATTGAATGCAATAGCTTTTCTTCTCACTTACATAGTTTTTCTTACATCACTACACTCAAAACATTGTAGTTTACTTCCTTTAGAACAAAATTGGTAAGCTCAGCGTACACCAATGGATGATGTTGGCTCAAGGCTATGAATACCAGATTGGTCTCATTGGGGGCCCATTAGAGATGGTCACCAAACTGTCCTACAAATTTCTTGACTGCTAGAACCAAGTCTGCTTCGAATAAGTTTGTATTTAGATTTCTTGAAAGAGAATACTCTAACTTGTTCTGTTTCATATATATTGTAACTTAACACTGTATTTAAATAAACAGTACATCCTAGAAGAAGCATTATTAAGGGTATTTTTTTAGTATTTATGCACATAGTTTGATTCATGGCCTGGTGGCATTTAAGTAAAACTGTGCTATGTACCATAGCTAACTATCCTGAGGTAGCCTCTGCTCATTTTCAAAGAACTAACACACTGAGCTCATGAACATACTGTTGTTATTCACAACCTGCAGTATATCAAGAGCATTTAAGTCAGAATGTCAAGGCATAGGCTATGCACCTTCCTAGGTTCTGAAGGTCTTGATCAAGCTCCAGAGTGTGTCAGATCCACCACTTCACTTACTTATCATCTGGTTTTACATGCCTTTGTATTTTCAATTACTGAGCCAGTGCAATGGCTTTAGAAGCCCCTACATACAAAGGATTCTCAATTAAATGCCTGTGCATAATTGTTTTGAGTGACTGAGTGAATCATCATTCATTCGTATTTACTTATTTGTTCTTTAAATGCTGTTTAGTATAGCATGGTGAGTTGCTCTCTATATGTGATAGGAGAATATTAAATAAACAGAAATTACAAGTAAAATAAATAGCAGCACTTGATATAATGATACCAACAGTAAAAGGAAATGGGGCCATGGAGGTACTCTAGAAAAATGAAGAGATTGTTCAGTAGCTAGTTAGTGTCATGAACTTGGAGCTAAAGACCAAAGTAGAAGGAAGGGGAGTCAACAAGTGTGAAGGCCCTGAGTTATGAGGGGGGTAGGCACATTAATGTCTCTGAATCACTGGGGCTACCACAGAGCACATAGGAGCACCAAGTGAAGAAAGATCAGCCTGGATAATCAGGCTGAGGACAGACTCCACAGAGCTTAGGGAACTCTGCCGATAATGACAGAGATTACTTAAGAGTAATTATATTAGTCAGATACAGTGATTAAACATGAGAGCTCATTAAACATTATTCAAATTCAATAATTAAATATAGTCAGATACTGTAATTAAACATAAGCTGGATGGAGCAATTCAAATAATATTTCACAAGAAAGGTCAATTTGAGTAGATAATTGGGTCAAAAAGTTTTATTTTAGAATCAATTATCTGAATTAGTTGCCCTTATTAACTAAATCTTAGAAACTAGCAGATCTGTAAAAAGGATATGAGGTTGTCTTCTAAAAACGGAACAAATCCACTTGAGAACAAGAAATACGTTATCAAGGAAGCTATCACTTCAATATTAATGTATTTCCTGATATAATTCAGCCAAATTTGCTTGATATTGTTTAACCTCATAGATATATTTTATCCTTTAGGGAAAACATTTATATTTTTCATGGAAAAGGATTGATAAATAGGAATAAAATTGCTGAATTGTTCTCTTTGACCAAACATCAGAGCCTATCAATCTATTGAATTAAAAAAGAAAATTATCGCTCCTTAATTTCATAGGAATAACGTTGAAAAGATCATTGATATAACCCAGAATCCAGACTATTGAAATCAGAAGTAGTATGAAGTTCTGTCTGTCTGTCTGTCTCTCTCTCTCTCTTTCTCTCTCTCTTCTCCCTCTCCCTCTCCCCCCTCATTCTTTAAACTGGTTTAATAAAAATCCATATTACTTTATTTTAAATCACTGTTAAAATTCTACATTCTGCTAAAAAGATAACCTCTTACCTCACAACCAGAAGAGTCTAACATTTGAAAACAGATGGTTAGAGTTCTATCATTGATACATTACCTTCAGTTTCATGAATTGGTTTACATCTGTCACTTAATTCTCTGACTGTAGGTAAACTACTAAACTCATAAAATTATGTGTTTTAACATGCAACTGTGGTTATGGTTTGGATGTGAAGTGCCCCTGAAAAAGGCTCCTGTGTTCTAATCATAGCTTCCAGCTGGTAGAGATACTGAGCAGTGATTGGATTATCGGGGTGCTAATCTCATCAATGGATTATTCCATGGATGAGTTCATAGTTGGATAAAGTCATAGTTAAATGGGTTACTAAGGGGTGGAGCCTGGTTAAAAGAAGTGATTGTCCTACTTTTACATCTATTGCTGTCATAAAACACTGACCAAAAGTAACTTTAAGGAAGAAAGGGTTTATTTGGCTTACAATTCCAGGATATAGTCCATCATCCTGGGAAAATAGAGGCAGGAACTCAAGCAGCTAGTCATCACATCCACAGTCAAGAACATAGAATAAATGCATCCTTGCTTGCTTGCACCTTATGCTCGGCTAGTTTTCTTTAATGCTCTAACACAGCCTAGGGAAATCCTGCCCACAGAGTGGTGGGTCTTCCTACGTCAATTAACAATCAACACAATGTCTAGCAAACATGCCCATAGGCCAACGTGCTCTAAATCATTTTCCACTACCACTTTCATCTCAAGTGATTCTCAATTGTGCCATATTGACAGACAAAGCTTTCACAGTCACTGAGGGCATTCCTTTGAAGGGTCTTGCTTACCTCCAGCCCTACCCCTCTCCTCACAGCCACCACCTCTCACCACCAGGCTATTCTGCTTCACTAAGGTACAGAAACAATGAAGCCATGTCACCGTGAATAAAGCCTCTGAAACTTCACAGCTTTCTCCACAAGTTTATTTTTTCAGGTATTTTATAGCAATAAAAACAGTAATACAAACATTCTCCGAGACTCAGTTTATATCATCATAATAATATCTGCACTGAACTTTTTTTAAATGAAATAGTTTAAAAATATGTCAATGGATTTATAAGTGAGAGAGTACCTGTGGCTCACTAGGTTGACTGAGGTATCAGATGTAGACTGGGCAAGAATGATTTTTATTAACCTCGACGAATCTCAAGAATATATATCCCTTTGGAACATTGAGAATGTGAGAAGACTACAAATACCACTTAATGAAAAGCAAGTGTCCATAATTTGAGAAACTAAATCACTCTTTGACCATTTGGGTAGAAATCTTAAGGTTGTATGCATTCTTTTAGGTATTTACATTGACCTGATGAAATGCTAAAATCCGTAACTGTGGAAAACATTCTTTTTATAACCTTTATATATTAAAGAAGTCTGCAAACTAATAATGGACTCTCATAAAACTCTTGCAAAGTGTAAATCAGTACTATGAACTCAGCCTGACATTTGAATTACTTGAATTTATTTCAATGACTTACTGAATATTCAGCAATGTTGGAAATAAACTCAGTGTTAATAATGACTTCGAAGGACAGTCTGCTTAAAATTGCTGGATAGCAGGTACCAAGGTAACTGAAAGATGCTCTCAATTTCATCATGGTATTTTATAATTTCATTGAAATTAAGAAAATACCACCAGGCATGGTGGCACACACCTTTAATCCCAGCACTTGGGAGGCAGAGGGAGGAGAATTTTTGTGAGTTCAAGGCAAGCCTGGTCTACATAGTGAGTGCCAGGACAGCTGGGGCTACAATGAGACCCTGTCTCAAAAAGACAAAAAAAAAAAATTAAGAAAACATTTTCCAAATGTAGGGCGAGTATTTATCAATGTTCTGCATTTAAACATATGTAAGAATATTATTCCACAGATCTTCCCAGTTCTGTTTCTATTTGAATTCCCTGGAGACTAATATGTAGTCATAGCTAACTGGAACCAAATATCTCCTACACTTTCAGATGAAGTTAAACTTGTTTCTATTGGTGTTAACTAAGGAAATGTTTGAAAACAAATTCTTCTATCATATTTTATATTCTCTAGTAATTTTATTGTCTTTGAAGTTTTGGAATCCTGTTTTGTGCTCTATTGTTTTGTTTCATTTGTTTTGACTTCATACAGACATGACCAGGTGAACACAGACAACTTTGATAGAAATATATTTGACTCTTATATTAAACTTCACCCATCCAGGGCTCAGGCACCATTGAGGAAGAGGGGAAAGAATGACTGTAAGAGCCAGGGAGGAGATGCATGACAGAGTGACTCTAGATAGACTGACTGGACCCCAGTGAATGAACTGCACTGAAAGACAGCTGGGTACACTTAATTGACTCAGTAGGCCTTGACATAAATGACAGAATGCATAAAATCTCGTGGGGGGGTGGATAAGGGAAGGCTTATAAAGATGATTAAGATATTTTGTATGAAGTATACAAAATTTCAATTCAAAATATACAAAAATGCTTTCCCCATCCTGGGTCCCCTTTCTAGCCTTGGGCCCAGGTCAACCCCTGCTCTTTCACCTCAGATCTCTGGACTAATTTCATAACCCAGACTAGACAAATTCTCTAGCACAAGTTGTAGACCCTCCATAGGCTGTCCTCCCTGGCACCTCGCTCCTGATTTCCTGATATGCCTGCCTCAGAACTGCCTATGATGCTGATAAGTCTGATTCTGTCCACTATGTCTTGATTCTCCTTCAGCCTGAGCAGCTTCACTTTCTCCCTGCACTAGGTCCCCCTTCTAGCCTTGAGCCCAGGCTCCCTTCTACTCTTTTCAGCCCAAATGTCTAGACTACCCTCTTAGTCCAGACCACCCACTATGTCCTGATCTTGTGCACCCAGACTAGCTCAATTCTTGAGCTCCCTTTGATAGACCCTCCAAAGGCTGTTCCCACGCTAGTCTTGCTTGCCCTTGGTCCCATTCTGGATCTGCCTACCACAGACCTGCTTAATACCCAGAATAGCCTCTACCATTTGAGTACCTGAAGCACATATCAACTACCCTTACATACCTGAATGAAAAGCAACCAAGCAACATCAACAATATAAATAGAACCAAACTTCAACTAAACAAAGGCAGAATAGAAATTCTTATCATACACACACAACCAACAAGATATCCATATGCCCAAATGGAAATGAAAAAAATGCAAATAATATATAAAAAAGGAGACTATGTCCTCAGCACAACCTACCAGTCCAATATAAGTGTATACTACAATGAGAATCACCCTGAGGAATAGCACAACACAGAATTTAAACATGTTCAAAGACCATGTTGGAAGCCTGTATAAAAGGCCATGGCAGAAGAGAGCCAGGACCAAAAGTATTCCCAGTTCTAAATGCCCATGGATGCCAACCCAGAATATTTTACCCAGCAAAATATTGATCATAGTCAAAGGAAAACAGAAAAATTACCATGACATGAAGAGGGTGAAAGAATTCATATCCACCAATCCAAACCTACAAGGAATACTTGAAGCAATACAAAGGACCATAGATAGGAATGACTATACAGAAGAGTTTATAGGACAAAAAACAAAGGAAGGTGTAATTAAGGACATACAAATTCAGACTAAGAACACAAACAAATTATACAACACTATACAATATATATCTTTCAATAATAACTCTAAATATCAATGACCCTAATTCCCCAGTCAAAAGACACTGGCTAGAATAGATTAGGAACAATTGTCCAAGTATATACTACAATTGTGAATATATGCACCAAAATCTGATGCACTCAATTTCATAAAAACCATACTACAGGACTACAAAACACAGATTAACCCCAACTCAGTAACAGTGATTTCAATACCACACTATCTTCAATTGAAAGACCAATGGACAAAGAATAAACAGAGAAACATCTGAATTAAAAGACATCTTACATCAAATGTACCTAAGAGGCATCTACAGAATATTCCACACAAGCACCAAAGCATACACTTTCTACTAAGCATGCAAATTTATCTAAAAGTGACCACATACCGGGGCATAAAATAGACCTCAATAAATACAAACAAATTAAATAATCCCATGCATTCTGTATCAGACCACAATAAAATAAAGTTTATAATCAACATCCTAGTAACCACAGGACATGATGGAGATTAAACAACAAACTCCGGAATGATGAATGAATCAAATAAATTAAGAGAGAAATAAAAGTATTACTGGCATGAAAATGAGAATACAAGACAAAAAAAGCCTCTGGGACACTTTGAAAGCAAACCTAAGAGGGAAGTTAAGAGCTCTAAATGCCTACATTAAAAACTCAGAGCACATATAAATGACTTAACAGTATAATTCAAGACTCTGGAAAGGCAAGAATAAACCAAACCCAAATGTATTAGAGGAGAAGAAATAACACAATTCCGAGGAAAAATTAAGGAAATAGAAACAAAGAAAATAATACAAAGAATCAATACATCTAAGAACTGTTTCCTTGAAACTATAAACAATATGCAAAGACCCTCGAGCCCAGCTAACCAAAAGAAAGAATAAGCAAATCCAAATTAACAAAATCAGAGATGAAAGGGTGAACATCACAACAGACTCAAAAAAATCCCAGATCATTATAAGGGAATACCTTGAAAACCTATACTCTATTAAATTAGAAAATCTAAAAGATATGGATGAATTTCTAAGTTCATGGAATCTACCAAAGTTAAAGCAAGAAGAGATCAACAGCTTAAACAAACTCATAAACAAACAGGAAATTGAAACAACACAAAACTTTCCAACTCAAAAAAGCCCAGGTACAGACAGATTCACAGAGGAATTCAAAGAAGATCTACAACCAGTACTTCCTAAATTATTAAAAACAAAACAGAGGGAGAACTGTCAAACTCCTTCTATGAAGCCAGTATCATTCTAATACCAATATCCTTAATGAACATAGATGCAAAGATTCTGAACAAAATACTGGCAAACCTCATCCAGACACACATCAAAAAGATCAGCCCACCATGGTCAACTCAGCCTTATTCCAGAGGTGCAAAGGTGGTTCACTATACATGAGCCAATAAATGTAATAAGCCATATAAATGAAAGCAAGGCAAAAATCACATGGTCATCTCAATAGATGCAGAAAAGGTCTTTGACAAAATCCAAATGCATTCATGTTTAAAGACACAGAGAGGATTGGACTGGAGGGAACATACCTCAACATAATTAAAGCTATATACAACAAATCCACACTAAATAAAGAGAAACTGGGACCATTCTCATTAAAATCAGGAACCAGACAAGGTTGTCCACTCTCCCCACTCCTTTTCAAAATAGTGCTTGAAACCCATGCTAGACCAATAAAACAAGAAAAAGAAATTAAAGGAGTACTACTTGGAAAGAAGAGGTCAAATATTCTATTTACAGCCAATGTGACATTATTTATAAGAAATCACAGAAGAAACCTTCTCCATCCAGGGAGGTGATGGGAGCTCAGCAGAGTGCCAGAGTGTGCTGGGTTCTGGCCTCCAACTACCAGAAGGTCTGAGAACCCAGGGGACAGGCCGACAGCCCGGATCCTGCTTCCACATGGTAGTGAGCTTCCCTAATTGTGCCATACCATCCCCCTACCTGGGATTTGCTGAGGCCTCTTCCAAGGCCCCAGGGCAGATCTGGCTTTGGTAGGCTAAGGCTGAGATCTTAGCAAGACAGCCAGAGAGGGTGGCTTCAGACCTCCATTGAAACAGCAATACAAAGCTTCCCAACTAAAAAAGCCCAGGCCCCAATGGATTTACAGCAGAATTCTACCAGACATTTAAAGAAGACCTCCAAACAATACTACTTAAATTATTCAAAATGATAGAGACAGAGGGAGAACTCCCAAATTCTTTCTATGAAGCCAACATCACTCTAATACCCAAACCGGGTAAAGACACAACCAAAAAGAAGACTATAGACCCATATCTTTAATGAATATAGATGCAAAAATTCTCAACAAAATACTTGCAAACTGCATACAGACACACATCAAAAAGATCATTCACCATGATCAAGTAGCCTTTATCCCAGAAATGCAGGGATGGTTCAATATATGCAAGTTAATAAATGTCATTAGTCATATAAATGGCCTCAAAGACAAAAACCACATGGTCATCTCAATAGATGCCGAAAAGGCTTTTGACAAAATTCAGCATGCATTTATGTTCAAAGTCCTAGAAGGTTTGGACTGGAGGGAACATACCTCAACATAATTAAAGCTATATTCAACAAATCCACAGCCAGTATCATTCTAAATGGAGAAAAACTGGAAGCATTCCCATTAAAATCTGGAATGAAGCAAAGATGTCCACTCTCTCCACTCCTTTTCAACTCAGTGCTTGAAACTCTTGCTAGAGCAATAAGACAGGAGAAGGAAATTAAAGGAGTTCTAATTGGAAAAGCAGAGGACAAACTACCATGTTTGCAGATGATGTGATATTAACCTGAGATCCCAAAAGTTCCACCAGAAAAGTCCTAGAACTGTCAACACTTTCAGTAGAGTTGCAGGTTCTAAAATCAATCTACAGAAATCAGTAGCCTTTCTATATACCAATAATAGGCAATTGGAGAAAGAATGTAGGGAAACACTCCCATTCACAATTGACACAAAAAATTTAAAATATCTTGGAATAAATCTGATGAAAGACACCAAATATCTCTACAATGAAAATTTTAAATTTTTAAAGAAAGAGATTGAGGAAGACACCAGGAGATGGAAGGACCTCCCATGTTCATGGATTGGAAGAATTAATATTGTTAAAATGACCATCCTACCAAAAGCAATACATAGATTCAACACAATCCCAATCAAAATCCCCATGACATACTTGACAGAATTAGAAAAATGCATCCTTAAATTCATATGGAGGCACAAAAGACCCCAGATAGCCAAAACAACTCTGAACACAAAGAGCAATGCTGAGGGGATTACTATACCAGATCTCAAAATATACTACAGAGCCATAGTCATAAAAACAGCATGGTACTGGTGCAAAAACAGACACATAGATTAATGGGACATCATTAAACTCCAAACCTGAGTACACACAATTTCAGCCACCTGATATTTGACAAAGGTGCCAAGAACACACAATGGAGGAAAAACAGCATCTTCAACAAATGGTTCTGGCAAAACTGGAACTCCACCTGTAGAAGACTGAAACTAGATCCTTATCTTTCGCCTTGCAAAAAAGTCAACACCAAATGGATCAAAGATCTCAATATGAAACTAGAAACCCTGAAACTATTAGAAGAAAACATTGGCAGTAACTTACAGGATATAAGTGTAGGAAAGGATTTTCTAAATCAGAACTTGCTCAGGAATTAAGTTCGGCAATCAATAAGTGGAACCAGACCTCATTAAACTAAAAACCTGTACAGCAAAATAAACAATCAAAAAAGTGAAGAGAAAACCCACAGAATGGGAAAAAATCTTCACCAGTGACACATCTGACAGAGGTTTAACATCCAGAATATATAAAGAATTCAAAAACAAAGACTCAAGAAACCAAATGATCCAATTAAAAGATGGGTTAAAGATCTAAACAGAGAGTTCTCAGAGGAAGAAATAAAGATGGCTAAGAAACATCTCAAAAAGTGTTCAAAATAAACAAACAAACAAAAAAGACAAAAAAAAAAGTGTTCAACATCATTAGTAATTAGGGAAATGCAAATTAAAACCACTCTAAGGTATCACCTTACCCCAATCAGATTGGCTAGGATCAAGAGAACAAATGACACCAAATGCTGACGAGGATGTGGAGAAAGGGGAACACTCATCCACTGCTAGTGGGATTGCAAACTTATGCAACCTTTATGGAAAACAGTGTGGAGAACTCTTAAAAAACTAAAAATAAACCTACTATATGACCTGGTTATACCACTCCTTGGCATACACCCAAAAGATTCATCCTATTGTAGAGACACTTGTACAGCCAAGTTTGTTGCTGCTCTTTTCACAATAGCTAAGAGATGGAAGCAGCCTAAGTGTCCCTCAACTGATGAATGGTTAACAAAAACATGGTGAATTTGCACAATGGAGTTCTATTCAGCAGTAAAGAAAGTTGAAATAATGAAACTGCAGATAAATGGATGGATCTAGGAACTGTTATAGTAAGTGAAGTAATGGACTCAGAAAAACAAATAACATGTGTTCTCCCTCATATGTGGCTCCTAGCACCAAATTCGTTTAAATTCCAGGTCTTTTAATAAGAAGATTCTATACAGCAGTCCCTTCTGCATGAAATAACTACCATCATCATGACTTTGGCTGAGCCTGATTGCTTAACATAATCACAATTTGGCTTGCTGCCAGTTGTGCTCATTCATTAAAGTAGTGCCAGGCAGGGTCGCTGGACCCTCACCTAAGTATCCAGCCACTCTTCCCAGCCAACTAGTCCAGCCTTGGAAGACAAAAGAAAACTGAGGAAGAACCCAATAGAGGGATGCTTTTGGAAGCCCTTGCCAAGAAACTCCAATGGACTTTCATATGAATATTTGAAAATGCCCTGTTCTGACTTTTTTCTAGTTCCCTGTCTAGAACTTGTAATGCTAATTACTCTTGTCTTTACTTCTCCTTCACATCTCCTATTCATGATTCAAGGACATTTTTTTTTCTTCCCTTAGAGACAACAGTTATGCAATTTGGGAGTCTTTTACATAGACCCACTGAAGGGGTACTCCAGTTACCTCACTGTGAGTCCCTGTTCAGCATGGAAGAAGCCAGAAAGGTTGGCGTCCTCATTCCCAATTGGCAATTTGGGTAACCTCTTCAGGGATGGTATTATAAGAACAGGAGGTAGGAATTGGCTAGGCAGTTAGGGTAAAAAGACCCCAAAGAAATGTAGCCAGTTTCTTGGCTTAAAGTCAAAATGTCCTTGGGCCTGTTAGCAACATACTGTGTTCCAAAGGCCAAAAATGTCTAAAGTATTTGGGAGTTTGTATCTAATCCTTAAAAGATTTTAGGGTTACTTCTTCAGGGGGGGGGAAATGTTGGAGGGGAGAGAGTGGGAATGGATTTGATCAAAACACCTTATATACATGTATGAAATTCTCAATAAAATTTTTGTAAAAATTTAAAAAAAAGAGAGAGATCATAGAAATTACACCAGAATACTACTGGAAATAATCAATACTTTCAGCAAAGTGGCAGATTACAAAATCAACTTACAAAAATCAATAGCCTTTCCATATGCCAATAGCAAGCAATCAGGGAAAGGATTCAAGGAAGCCCTCTGATTCTTAATATCTCAAAAAGAAAGGTACTAGGAATAAATCTAACCAAAAACATTAAAGATCTCTACAATGAATATTTTAGATCTTTAAAGAAAGACATAGAGAAAGACACATGAAATGGAAGGACCTACCATACTCAGGGACTGGTAGAATTAATATTGTGAAAACAACGATCCTACCAAAAGTAATCTATAGATTCAATGCAATTTCAATCGAAATCCTCATGACATTCTTCACAGAATTAGAAAAAGAAACCCTAAAATTCATATGAAATCACAAAAGACCCTGGATAACTAAAGTGATCTTGTGCAAAAGGAATAATGCTGGGGTGATCATCATACCAGATCTTAAATTATATTCCAGAGGTGCAGTCATAAAAAACAGCATGGTACTGGCACAAAAACAGACCTGTAAATCAATGGAACACAATAGAAGACCCAAATATGATTGCATGCAGTTTCAGCCATCTAATATTTAATAAAGGTGCTAACAACATACAATGGAGCAAAGGTAACATCTTTAACAAATGGTGCTGCCAAAACTGGATCTCCACATTTAGAAGAACTGGACCCTTATCTTTCAGCATAAAAGTCAACTCCAAATGGATCAAAGACCCCAATATGAAACCTGAAACTCTGAAAGTACTAGAAGAAACATAGAGTAGTACCCTATAAGATAAGGGTGTAGGAATGGACTTTCCAAATTGGGTATCAGTTCTGGCATTAAGGTCAACGATCAAAAAGTGGGACCTCACTAACCTTAAAACAGCAAAAGAAACAACCAACTAAGGTAGTGAAGAGGAAACCCACTGAGTGGGAGAAAATATTCACCTGTTATACATCCGACGGAGGATTAATATCCAAAATAAAGAACTCAAAAAACAAAGAAACAAGAAAATAAAAGATCCAGTGAAACAATGGGCTAAAGACTTGTACAGAGCGGTCTCAAATGATGAAATAAAAATGGCTAATAAATACCTTAAAAATTGTTCAAAATCCTTAGTAATTAGAGAAATGCAGATCAAAATCACTTTAAAATTTCCTCTTACCCCAGTCAGATTAGCTAAGATCAAGGGAACAAAAGACACTAAATGCTGGTGAGGATATGTGGAAAGGGGAATGCTCATTCACTACAGGTGGGAGTGCAAATTCATGCAACCAATATGTAAAGCAGTGTGGAGGACTCTTAGCAAATGAAAAATGAATGTGCCATATGATCCTGTTATACCACTCATTGGCCTATATCCAAAGGACTCATCCTACTGTAGAGATACCCGTACATCCATGTTTGTTGCTATTCTCTTCACAATAGCTAAGAAATGGAAGCAACCTAAATGTGCCTTAACTGATGAATGGATAATTAAAATATGGTACATTTACACAATGGAACACTACTCAGCAGCAAGGAAAGACAAATGAATAGAACTGGAAACTTTAAGAAATGGAATCAACCTAAGTGTCCCTCAACTGATGAATGGATAATGAAAAATGTGTACATTTAAACACTGTAGTACTACTTAGCAGTAAAGAAAGAGGAAATTATAAAATATGCAGGTAAATGGATGGAACTAGAAACTGTGATACTGTCAAGTAACAGACTCAGAAAAGCAAGCAACATATGTTCTCTCTCATTTGCAGAACTTACCCCCAATTTTTCATATGAGTATATATCCTGATGTAATAGCATGTATCCTGATGTAATAGCAGGAGCCAGGAAAATGGAAAGGAATCACAGAGCTGAAGGGAAAGAAAAAGCCTGAGAGAAGGGAATAGTAGGAAAAAGATGTTATCAAGTGAGAAATGGGGAAAATTGGAGTATTCAACTGGGGAGGAGGAAAGGACATATAAGGAACCATGGGAGTAAAGGGGAACAGGGAACTCAAGAGAGTGGAGATAATGAGAGACGGGTATTATCAAGGGGAAAATGGAGGTAACGGGTACATGAACAGGGAAAGAGAAGGGAAGTTAGACAGGGAGAGAGAAAGCAGAGATAAATAAAACTTAGGTGGCATAAAAAGCCAGAGGGAAATGTATTAACTCAAAAACTCCATGAAAAACACACATACAATATCTGAAGATGAGTGTATGTGTATAGCTCTATAACAAGAAACAGTGCCAGATAGGAGAAACCTACCATTAAGTTGTTGGTCAGGGTAATTCAAGAGACTCTCAGAGTAACACAGGCTATTGCCACAGACCTTGATTATCTGCCAAAACTTGAACATAAGACCTTATTCCTGAAAACAAGATATACTTCATACACAGAACTTGGAGCAATGGAGCTGGAACTGATCTGGAAGCATCCTGCCTGAAGACTAACTTTCTTAGTTCTATAGGATACTATGTAAGCTGTTATGAAGAAAATCAATCAATGGTCCAACCTAGCTCTAAAGTCTATTCATTACAGTGACTGGCACTGCAAACTACCTCCATTGGTGCAGCAGTGGTGTGTTTATCTAGGGGATAATCAATAGCTATCTAATTGTATTTAAACCTCCCTGGGAACTCATAGGTGGCACTGCAAACATATCCAAATACATATGGCTGGAGAAGTCATAGCTCACAGAGAAAATCCTATAACTGGCATACCGCTAGACAAATGTAATTTCTTACTGTACGCTAATTATATTTCCAGTCAAATATAGCATACACTACTCATTAGAGAAGCTCCTTTTGCAACAGATGAGGCCTATTACAGAGTTCTACAACTGGTCATACACAGAGCATATATGTCTGAGAAATGCCAAGCCCTAAGTGATACATCTATAGTGGAACCTCTACAACTAAGGATTATGGAACATGGAAGAACAGGGGGTAGAGAGAATACTAATACATCCCTCATCTCTTACCATGGAAGCTGCCACATACAATAGACTGTGATGCACACAGAAAGCCACAACTGGCTACGAATAGGAGACTGTAGACTGTGTGTCCCTGGATAGACTCCTATATTAAACTTCACCCACCCTTGTCTCAAGGACCATTAGGAAAGAGGGGGTGGAAAGATAGTGGGAGCCAGGGTTGGTGCATGACTATAAGGAAACAGAGGTTTTTCAGGTCACTGGGAACTTGCTCATATGAACTTACAACAACAGTGACAGCAAGCATAAGGCCTATGCCAACTCAATGAAATAAAACTCAGCATATAACAAGGGAAATGGGTAGCAGGCTATAATCCTAGCCAAGGAATTATTGACAACTGATTACTGCTGGGTGAGGGAGAGTAGATGTTCATTAAGGGAGTGACTCTAGATAGGCCAGTAGACTCCAGTGGATGAATGTGCACTGAAGGACATCTGGGTACAAATGCTTGACTGGATAGGACTTAGCATCTATGACAGAATGCCTTAAATTGTTGGTGAGGTATGAGGGGTGCTAAAGGGAGAGGGTGTCTAAATTTGTTTAACTTCTATTATGTTAAATATATATGCAAATAGCTAATATTAAAATAAAAAAGTTTTGAAAAAAATATATTTTCTAAAGATTGTATTTGGGGTGGGCTGGAGAGATGGCTCAGGGGTTAAGAGCACTGACTGCTCTAGCAGAGGACCTGGGTTCAATTCCCAGCACCCACATAATGGCTATGAACCATCCTTAACCCCAGGAATGTCCATTGCATGACACAGGTGCACTCACATACATGCAGGCAATACACTCATACACATAAAATAAAAATAATTAAATGTTTTAAAAAATTATTGTATTTGGGATATTTATGAAAAGACCCATATAAGAAACCATATTCCACATGGGGGAGTCAGTGGCAGGAAGTGGATACCTTAATAAGTGGTGTTAGTGAGAGTCTTTAGGTCACTGGCAGTACATATTTGAAGGAGACTGTCAGCTTCCAGCCACCTGTTTCTCTCCTCTTTGCTTCCTGACTCATGACATAGCACATTCTGTTTTGGCATACACTCTGGCCTTGATTCTGCCTCACCATATGCTCAAAACTATGAGTCCAGTAGATCTTGGGTTGGGACCTCTACAACTGGAATTCAAAAATGAACCTTTCCTCTTTATACATTAATTTTCTTGAGTAGTCTGCTGTGGCCAAAATTTGACTAACACAATGTTCACGAACATAGTAAACAGAAAATTAAAGAAGACTAAAAGATTATATTTTGGGGTGAGCCCATTCCAAAATGTTGTATACTACAATATTTCATTGGTAATTTTTTATTTTACTTTATTTTTATTACTTTTCTGTGAACATCATATATGAGTATTGTTTTCTGTTGTTCCCATTCTTCAACTCCTCCCATACTCTCCTATGCCCTCTCAATTTTCGGTTGATTATTGTTGCATATGCATTCATACGGATACATGCACAGAAGAACACAAAAGAACACACACACACACACACACAACACACACACACACACACAGTCCACGGAGTTCATTTAGTTGTTCTCTAGTGTACCTGTGCTAGTCCCTGGAGAAAACTGATTCACCATTCTTCAACATCCATTGACTGCCTGTAGCTCTTCATCTTGATGTGGGACCCCTTGAGATGTAGTCTGTCAACTGGTTTCTCATTCTACAGATCTCATTAAACTACCACTCTGTGGAGACTTCACTGGCACAGTTTCCGTATCATGTCTTGAATTAATTAACAGCAGGTGTCTTGGCCCTCTGACTCTGATATTCTTTCAGCAATGTTCCCTGTGCCTTAGTTGTAGAGGTTGCATTGTAGATGTGTCACTTAGGGCTGGGCATCTCACAGACACTTATCCTCTGCATTTGACCACTAGTGGAACTTCTTAATAGTCTCCACCTGATGCAAATAACTGGTAAGACTACTTGTCTGTAAATATAGGATATGCAGTAGAATACAGTAAGAAATTAAGTTGGTCTAGGGATGTGATGAAAGTGGGTTTTTCTCTAGTTTCTACACCATTAAGATGGGAAACAGGTTGTTAGTTGAGGACAGAGACAAAGATGAGACACGTGTGTACCTATAAATGGTAGCAAGAGAGATTTCCTTTGAGATGATGGATTATAACTGTGATTTGACTATCGAAATGTCTGTACAAACCCAAACAAATGATCAAATTGTACTGAAAGACATGTACATACACAACACAAAGTCACAGAAGTACATATGAACATTACTGAACACTGAGTGAGATTTGTGGTCCAGTTAACAGTACTATCCCATTGGTCTGGTTTTGTAATTATACTACCTTATATGAAATACCAACTAGAAGAAGTTGAGTGGCAGTTTTACCGAGCTCTATGCCCCATATTTACAACTTCCTGTGAGTCTTAGTTTATTTTAAAATTTAAAATTTTAAAGCCATTTATTTTAGACACCTGACTATAGTAAACAGTAGCAGTAAGTTTCTAGTGATTTTTTACAATTTGGGGAAAAATCATCAAATTTAGATAATATGTTTAGGAAGATCAGGAAAATATGGACCAGGTGGAATATCATGAAAGACGTGATTGATAGGGCACTGGAGTAGAGTGCAGACATATAGAAGACTTACAGTTAGGTTCCTTAGATACTTCAACTCAGGTGAACAAAGGCTTCTATGACTAGGGATCCCTCCAGACATGCCCTGCATATTCACTTGCTGTAGGCAGAACAGTTTACCATGACTGCAAATGTGAGTCCTATCTCTAATTATAATGGCAGTTGGCAGCCTAATGCAGACTGAACAGCACTGAGGATTGCTTACTCTCAAAATAGGTAGTGCTCTTTCTAGGTAACATCAGCAATGGCCAGCTCATAGTTCAGTAATAACACCAATAACTCAGCACTTCCTGTAGATGAGTTGGGCCAAAGGAGGAGGCTGTTACCTAATTTGAGCACCTGTGTTAGTTGCTGCCATTATTCCATTTGAAGGATGTGGAAACTGTCTTAGCAGTGTAATGGAGTGTGCCAAAGATAGGATGGAATACACTGAAGATGATATCCAGGGGGCCTCTCTCCAGAGCCTACATACTTGACCTACTCTCTACTGAATCTCAGGTCCCAAGAGAGTGGAAATGATGTTCTCCTTTGTTTTCTGCTTCCACAGCTCTGAAACACAATGCCTGGCACAGAAATGATAGTCTCTTCTTCCTCCCCATCCCTCTCCCCCCTCCTCCTCCTCCTCCTCTTCCCTCTTCTTCTCT
>NW_008358642.1:2009281-2011527 GCF_000622305.1 Nannospalax galili | reverse complement strand
AAATTGTGGCAGGAGACAGAGAAAGATAAAGGGAATATATATGTTATGATTAAAAGTGCAGAAAAAATATAGGGCACTTCAAAGTTAACAAAGAAAATACTTATTTTTTCTATAAGCCTATATTGTCTATGTTTTATAGTAAACATTATACTTACTAAGTAAAATAATAAAAATGATGCTGAGTCAGGCGTAGTTGCACATGCCTTTAATCACAGCATGTGAAAGGCAAAGACAGGCAGATCTCTGTGAGGCTGAGGCCAACCTGGTCTACATAGTGAGCTCCAGGCCAGCTATGGCTACAGGGGGACCTTGTCTCAAAGCAAACAAAAAATGATGCTAAATTCAAGATGCTTTTAGGCTATTTTGAACTTTCTGATGTTAGAAAAGCCATTATATATATGTATGAATCATGTCACAGACACCTTGAGACAAACACAGACACAAATACACCTACATTACATTTTGTTAAAATATAATTTCTCACAAATATTTTCTTTCAGCAGTTTATTTTAATATCCTGTAATTTCAAGGGGGTAAATTTATAGCTAAATTATGAAAGATTGAAATAGAAATAGGAAGCAATCAGACTTCCCATTGTTTAACTTATAACAAAGTAGCAATTTCAGAATTTATTTTGGGTTTTCAAAGACACTTAATTCATTTCTCCATTACAAAAGTAAATCCCACATGAAACCAAAGAAAATATTTATTTTGCTTTCATGGGATGATAAAATTGTGCTACCCCTTTAATAAATAAATCTTTATGTTTAACACATTGCACACAAACTTCAGTGCCTAAGATCAATCCTGACATAAAATCAATTTGCAATAAGTGCTAGATAAATGAGTGGTAATGCTGAAAAGGGGCTGGAATCAGAATAGACTGGTGCAGACTAGGCTCCACAATAGCATATAGTCCTGTCAACAAGTTCAAAGGAAAAAGAAACACTACTGAGCAAAGTTTCACAGAGAGACTGCTTGAGCTGGAGAGTCCCAGCAATGCTAAAGACCAGTCCGACTTCCTGACTTGTGCTGTATCAGAGAACAGGTCTAGAGGTTCTCAGTGGTTTCAGATTTCCCAAATGTATATTCCTCTTTCATAGCTGTTTGTATGGCCACTGAAGCTGTGTGGCAGGAGAAAATGCTAGTGTCAAAGAAGCAGATGCCATAATAGGACTGATGAACTTGGAAAGCTCTTTTATGAGATGTGCCAACCAGAGCAAATTGAGAGTCAGGAAATTTCAGGAGACTTCTCAGAACATGATGCCAGTCTGACCACAACACATAGAAGGGAAACCTGGGGATTTTCCTGGGCCATTGTGCAGGCTAAGGAAAAGTCTTCAGGGCTGTAAGGGCACCTGGAGCTCAAGCTGCAGTCAGTTGAATCTTATATTCCTTAGAGAGAAGCCTGACTTAGTATCCCTAACACATTTGTGCATCCCAGAAACAAAGCAGCCTATGGGAAGCACAGCTTCAGCAGAAACACAGTAATGAATGCAAGAGCTGGTGGTCTGGACCCTTGATTAGGTTGGCTTCCTGTACAGGAGGTCAACAAGGCCATTACCATTGCTGCTGCAGAAAGAATGCAAAACTAAAAGGGTCAGCTAAATAATGTATTCAAAGATAACCTTTTGTTTTAAATAAGGATGTGAAGCGTTAATTTTACTAATAGGGTCAAAGGCAGAGTGTCATACCCTCATACCCTGCTGTCTGTGATATTGTTAACCTAGAGCACTGTGTGCTCGCCCTCCAAAGCAACCAGTTTCCTCCATGAATACTTATCTGGGGGTTTCCAGTAAATTTAGTCCTGATATGCCCACCCCGTGAATGCATGCATGTGAGAATGCATACACAAAGAGCAAGGTCACTCACACAAATGCATACATTGTTACTGTTTGTTAGTATCTCTCCTCTCTCAGAAAATGTTTTCTTTCATTTCTTTATGGCATCCTCTTAATTTCAGTGGATAATAATTATTTTGATTAAATTATGAAAGATGAAAATAAATAGTAAACATTTTCAAAATATCTAATAGTGAGTGGTAGCTTGAATTATAAACCCTGGTGATTCTTCCACACTTTTGCATGTAACCACCTACATCCTCATGACAGGAACAAAATATATTTTCAGGGATTCTGCTCTTCACTATATTCTGGTTTCAGATGACAGTATTGTTCTTTTTCAAACACATAAAGCATTTTTGTGACCTTGGAAGTCTGCATATGTTCTGTCATTACCATAAACTG
>NW_008358642.1:1998136-2008740 GCF_000622305.1 Nannospalax galili | reverse complement strand
TATATGGTGATATATAAAAATAATTTAGGTCATTTATTTGAATGTCTTTTAAACTCATATTTCAATGATATAAAATAGGTATGATTTCTAGATAACTATAATCTAAATGCAGACAATTATATCTAAGTATCATATTCAATTATTTTCTGAAAGTAGAAACACATTGAAATATAAAATTCATCTCAGAGTGAATGTTATAGATTCTAAACTGTAAAAATACATTTTGTTAAGTGTGACAAAGCATTTTGTACAATAATAAAGATTCCCTTATCAGGAATCCTTCAAAATCGCTTTAAATTGGTGTTAAAGTACAATCTTTGTGAAGATAGCTGGCTGAATACTTTGGTGAAGACTCAGTTTTTAAGTTGCTTTGTGTCAAGTAATTGAAGGCTCCTTTCCCCTTGTGTGGCATTTCTGGGCCACCATTCTGAATAGCCTGTAACCAGAGCCACTTCTGGGTTCTGACACTCTCATTATCTCAGGATTAAGATTTGCAAATCAAACAATTATCAAAGTTCCGATTTAACTCTTACTTCTTTTTCAGTTGATGTGACTGTTTCCTACAACTGGCATGTTCCCAAATTGTTGCTGTTTCCAACAACCACTTGCATGAATGAGCTATACCACTGCTGTCCAAAATGAGTTAGAACACCATCAGTATCACCAGGGTACTGGTAAAGGGGGCTTTGCACCCCTAACATATCTACTGAATCAAAATCTATAGAATGATGATGACCCAAGTTTAAAATATCTTCCTCATTTGGAGTGAAAAGAGTTTAAATTGTCATTCCTTTAATAAGCAGTGTAGTTTAAATATTTGCAACAGCTCATTCTATTGATTTTTGCCATGACCTTTCCAAAGACAGTCATTATATAACCACAAAATAAATAGTAAAGTATACAGTCTTTTATTTCCCTTAAAGGAGTCTACAAATGCATATTTGTTCCCTGGTAATAACTAGAAAGATTTTAAAACAAAAGACAAGTTAAAAGAACAGAAATGTATTGCTCTATTATAACAAAATATATAAGTCTATAAAACATATAGCACACGTATTTGGGTAACAGTGAACAAATAGATATTGATTGATAAAGGATGCTAGAGGTAGAAAGTTATCAAGATAAAAATGATGAAAATGAAGAAAAATGGAAACAGAAATGGAGTAATTACAGAAGTGTGGTGCAGCACTAAATAAGATACTATTTTAAAATTCCTAATAATGAGAAAATAGACAGATTTCTTTGGAAAGAAGCTTTGTTATAGAAGAGATTGGAGTGCTATCTTTAGAACCAGGATACCTGCCTGTATATTCTAACTTATGTTTCCTATGTCACTTTGGGTAGGAGTCTTCAATAATCTATAAGGAGAGGTAAACTGTGCAGGGTAATTTTCAGCATTAAATTATGCAATGTACGTAAGAGTTTTACAGTACTGTCTATATAGTGTAAGTATGTGCTCCATTCATGTTAACTATTATGAAAAATGGATAGTATTACAGATGTCATTTTAAAGCTTCAAATAACCATAATAAAAAAAGAATTCTGTGGAATTTATTGTGTTAATATATTTTTCTAGTTGGAAGAGAGGCAGGCAGAAGGCAAATTGATCTTGGATTTCTTGCCTCAAGAACCGTGAGTCAATACAGTTCTGTCATTTCAATCACAAAATGTGTGGAAGTTTGTCACAGGAACTCTTACCATGGCAGCACACTCAATTTATTCTAGTTTACATTTGAAGTGCTCAGTATCCACTTATGGCCTGTGGCACCCAGATGGTCAGTGATGCCTCAAGCTACATAATGAAGTTAAATCTTACCTTCTACTCTTTGACAACAACTTCTAAGGATTTGTGCACTCCTTCTGACAGTGTAACTATTATCTAATGTTGGCATTACTGTTTTATGGTTTACCAATCTCATTTTCTGTCCACATGATCTGACATGCTGGTCGTTTTACCATCACTGTATTCAAATACCTGAGAAAAGTCATTCAAATAGAAGCAGGATGTATTTTGGCTCATAGTTTCAGAGATGGTCATTTCATTATGATGAGGGAGGTGTAACAGAACAGAGCCATTTACATAAAGGTGACCAGGGAGCAGAGAAAGGGGATACCCAAAGAGGCTAAAGCAAGATGCAACTCCAAAGACACACCAACAGTGACCTACTTCCTCCAGTTAAGCCCCACCCCCTATCATTCAACATGTCCCAATAAAGTCATCCTATCATGAATCCATAAGGGATTGTATCCATTCATCAGGAAAGAGCCTTTGTAATCTAATCCCCTCAGCCCTCTCTGGAAAAGCTACCACAGACATAACCAGAAGTGTGCTTCAGTAATCTAGGTATTCCTAAACCCAATCAAGTTGACAAGATTAACTATCACAAATGCTTTTGCCTTTTCCTCTAGCCAGAGTTCTCTCTTTCTCTTGCTTTTTCTGTCACTCCTGTCTTATAAAGCCCTAGATATACACAGCTGCAGAGGTCATAGATCTTAGAGAAAACCCCAAGCCTGTCCTATCCCTTGACAAATGTAATTTCTTACAGTGTGCTAAATATGGATCTTTATATTTACAGGCAAGTATGTCAGTCACCACTCATCAAAGAAGCTTCTTATGCAACAGACAGAGACTATTACAGTGTTCCACTACTAGTCATACACAGAGATCAAGTCTCTGTGAAATGTCCAATCCTAAGTAACACATCCACAATGGAACCTCTATACCTAAGGCTCATGGAACACAGGGAAACAAGGGGTAGAGAGAATACTAATGCATCTCTCAACTCTCATCAATGAAGCCCTTTTGTGTAACAGAGGGCAATGAACACAAAGGGCCACATACGTGAAATAATAATAAATAAAAATAATTATGAAAAAATTTTAAATGTGGAAAAGTAATTTCTACGTGTAAAGTTTATCTTTCTTGACAAAAATCCAATGGGGGAAAATGAACTCAAAAGATGCTATAGATGATAGCATGAGAATATGCTGAAATAGTGAATCAAAGTACAAACCTTGGAGTCTGCCCAACTTGGCTTGAAATCTTGGCCTCCTTTTTTCCTTGGAGTTTCTCTCCTTTATTCCTTTCCTTAAATATGCATAATAAAGCCATTTTAATTAATTCAAGGGATTATAATTAGGATGAACTAATATGATACTTGACAGGAACCTGAAATGAAACCTGGTCATCGTGTGCTCTCAGAAACTGCAGTGCAATGAAGAGGGTAACTGCTGCATACTGAGCCCTCCCCCATCCCCTTCCTTCCTTGCCTGCATTCTAGCTCTATGATGTGGTCTACTGAAGAACTTCTTCAGTCTAAATAAAAGAGTTAGGAAAAAATGTGCAAACGATATGAATTGAGTTAAAGTTGTTTCATAGACACCAAGAAACGTATTTAGGGTGGCAAGTATCTGATTACCAAAGTCAAATTCTAATTTATAGACTACCAGATATTGTGTTTTTATAGTTTCACAAGGTCTCCGTTCTGAAGTACTTGGGCCATAGCAATGATGTCACTAGTTATAACCTGGATGCCCCTGCTAAACACATGTGATGAAAGCACAAAATCCAAACGGGCTTTAATTAAACTCGATACTTTTGTGAGTGGTCAAAATTGTTCTTCTCAATGAAGTAGCAAAGGACTTCTGAAATCTTTCTTTCTCTCCAATACATTTTGTCATATCTTCATCATAAAGCAGCATCTTTAGTTACACTGTTTAGTAGTCTTCTAACCTTCATCAATGTTCCCTAGTGGTCCCTGGCATTTTCCATTCCATTTCTTTGTTCCTGGCCATTTTAATGATGGTGTAGTCAGCTTGGACTTGTATGCCACTTCTCACTCCTTCCAGAATTATAAACTTGTTTGGTGTCTGCTTCCGTCCATCTCCTATGCAGCACTTCTCACTGTACGTACCTTGCCTGCATACAGTAGGCATAGCAAAAGTTCCACTGTCCCTTGAGAATTTCTGCTGTAAGGCACTGAATATTTTAAGGCCACGTACTCACACTTAAAACGTAAATTTTTACCCCCTGATGGATTTATCTCTCAGTCCCTTAAGGTAAGAGATATTTAAACATGAACCTAGGTAACTAAATACACTTCAGGACAAAACAGTTTTACTATTCTCAAATTCAATTGTGTCAACTTCTGATAGTCTCCTTCATTGACATGTCCACAGACATGGGTTAGTAAAACTTCTTGTTCCTTCACCTATGCATTCAGAATTCAGTTTTTCTACATGTTAAAAGATGATTTTCTAGCTTAAACTAAGGTTTCAAAAGTAGTTGAATAACTCACTTCATTAATTTTAATTAATGAAGGAGTCATTGATCACAGGCACATTCATCAATTAACTTTAAGAGAAATCTTCTCAGTCAGATTTTAGCAGCAAAGCACACCATTGCAATTTTTAGTTAGCACGGTAGACAAGATCACCTTACTCAACATACAAATTATTCATATTTATTCATTTTATAGTTACAATGATAACATGAAACTATGTGATCTGTAACTATAGAATAAAAAGCTATTATTGCATGGCAATTTGATTTTGTTTTAAAAGGATTCTTACGTACATGTGTGTATATATGCACATGCATATGTTATATATGATGATAAAAATAAGACTTCCCTATCATGAATTATAAATCACATATTGAATTGATTATATGCTTAACCCAGTCATCACAGTCAGCAATAAAATAGTAAGAATTCTCTTGTAATTAGAAACAAGCTAAAGGCACTTATAAATAGTATTACCATTCATAATGCAATGTATATGCTATATAACACAATTTTAGAAGAAAACATATTGGAAGTATAAATGTTGAAAATATTAACAAATAATTATTCTGCTACCACTACATAATTGGAAAATCCCAAAAACTTATATTAATACAGATTCTCCAAGACTGTTAAATATAAATATAAATGAATTGCATTTATCCAGCAGTAACAACAAAAAATAATAATCAATAAAAATGTGCAGAAATTATAATGAAGAAAACTATAAAATGATTGTGGGACATAAAGAAGCCCACACTGTAAAGATGTGAGTTTTCTCCCCAAATGAAACCTACAAATTCAACCAAATCTCAAGGGGGTAGAAAATATGAAACTGACAGTGTACTTCTAAAGTTTCTTTGCATGAATAAACTTCTGAATACTTACTGTGCTGGATAGCTTTAGTTGTCAACTTGACACACCTGGATGGAGGGAATCTCAATTGGGGAATTGTCTGCATTGAACTGGCCTATGGCCATGTCTATGGGGTATTTTCTTGATGTTTGAGAGATGTGGGAGGGCATAGCTCACTGTGGGTGGTGTAGGTGGTTCTGTATTGTATAAGAAAGTAGGCTGAGCATGGGGCAGGAGAGCAAGTCAGTGAGCAGCATTGCTCCATGGCCTGTGCTTCAGCTCCTGCTGCCAGGTTCCTGCCCTAGGTCCCTACTTCTGGCTACCTCAGTGATGAAATGTGACCTTGGAGATAAAAGATAAAATAAACTCTTTCCTCTCCAAGTTGTTATTGGTCAGAGTGTTTTGTCACAGCAATGAAGAAACAAACTAGGACACCTAGTATCCACACTGTTAAAGCAGGAATAAAAAACAGTTGAATAAGTAGTATTGGTAAACTAATTAACTCTTTGGAAAATATAAATTTGAAACTCCACCTCACATCCTTCACACAATATTTTGCAGAAAATTTAAAGGTATCACTGCAGCACAATGTAAGGTAAAGATGTTAACACAAATATTCATTGCTATTTATATGAAAATAAGTAACATAAAAGAAAATTCGGTTAATGCAAGTATGCCTAACCACAAGGGAACATTGAAATATAATATTGTGTGTCTGTAAAATGTCTTATCATGTTGCTATTTCAAACAGTGTTATATTGGGTAATCATGTTAATTTGAGTAAATCTCTAAGATGAAAGGGTCAAAGAATCACAGAAGCATGTCTGAAGAGGTATACAGCAAAGGTTAATGCATTTCACCTATGAATTTTAGAATTATGTTCAGTTTGCATTTTATGTTCTGCTCTTTTCTCTATTGCTAGAATCTTCCATATGAATTTCTTTATATAAGCTAAGACTTGCTTTCCAAGAAATATATCCATTAAATACTGAAGAGAAGACTGAAATATTAATTGTAAGTCTGAGGCCATAGTCTGGCTTCATTCCCTAATCAGTATGCAACTTTCTGGCCAAACCACTTCCCTGTGTCTCAACATATTCAATTTTCATTTGGCTTCAAAGACTTCCGCAGCTTTAACATTCATCGTGTATACATAAAGACATAAAACACAAAGTACGCTTTCTGCAATGAAGTCACGGTGATGAGATGAGGGAAGACAAAGAGCTATGGAATGTAACTTCCTGAAGGTGTTGAAGAGCATTTTGGTGGCCCCAGGAGAAGAAAGCTAAGGTGATTAAATCATTCTTTGTCTCTGTAGCTAATTGTATGTATTTATTGAATGGCACATTCTTCCTAACAGTGTAATCCACTTCTATGATACTCTTCAACATTAGTTAAGCCCTACAGCCATCATGATGCTCACATAATTGGTAATATTGGTATATAAAACTATATTAATTTCAAGCTCCAGTAGAAGCACAGAAAGACATCAGTATTTATCAAGTGAAAGAAAGGAAGTAGGGGAAAATTATTACTCTCAAAAGTATAAAGAGAGTGCCATGAACACCAGAATGCACTTGATTGGAAGAGTGAGCTAAATTCGGTGATCTATTTTAAAAGCAGGCCCCAGATTTATGGTATGGTAGTAATCAATTATTCTTGTTCTAATTCAACTATATGTATAAACTTAGCTTGTGTCAAGGTTACAAAACAGAAGGAAAAATTATTCTTTCACAAATCAGTTGTGTGTCTTCATCTTATCCTGTCTCATCTTAGTTTCTCTGACCGAATAAGAAAAAAAATGCTGGGTTAAACTAGATAAGTTCAAAGATCTTTTACTGTTTGAAATCATGTTTTTTATAGGTTTTTAAGTCTTGTTAACTTAAAACTCAAAATTCTTTTATACTTACTAAACTACCTATTCCTAAAAGAATTTAGAAAGAGATTATAATTGAACAACAAGAATTTTACCTTTAAAAGGCAAACAAAAGAAGGTATCGCCTGTCTGGCATTATTGCTTGTTATGTAGCCTTTAGCTATACATATGGACTCTTAAGAAATTATATTGGCCCCTCTAATCTTTGGTTATACTTTCCTTTTGGGTGTTTAAGGCCATACAGTTGGTCCAGATAAACAGGTTAATTTTTACTCTTAAGGTCATTTGAGGATATAAAACTGGGAAAATGAACAGCAGACCCCAATCTTACCTAAAGGAATATTGACAACTGATTGCTGCTAGATGAGGAACAGCTGACCCTTCTAAAACAAAGACCTCTAGATAGGCTGACTAGATTCGCCAGAAGGGCAAGTAGTGGGGAACGGCTGGGGATCCCAACAAAATAAATTAATTAACTAAAATTTTTTTTAAATTTTTTAAAAAGCCAAAAACAATTTCTTAAGTGAAGAAGATTGTCCTGAGAATAACATACAATAACACATGTGTAATGATGCTATGATGAAACCTGTTACTTTGTATGCTAACTGAAAATCAATAAAAATGAAATAAAAAAAGGCAAACAAAATAAGCTGTAGCATTGAACAATGTCATAATTCTCAAGGATGGAGTTTAAGAAGTCCAACAAATGGTGTCTACATTCCCTATCCAATCTTTTTTATAACCTTTTTAAACTTTTATTTATTATTTTTATTTTATATGTATGAGTGTATTGCATGAACATATGTAAGTGTACCTGTGCTGTGCAATGCCTGTGGAAGTCAGAAGAGGGTGTCGGCTCCCCATGGAACTGGAATTACATAGAGTTGGTAGCCATCATGTAGTTGCTGGAACTGAACCCAAGTCCTCTGCAAGAGCAGCTAGTGCTCTTAATGGCTGAACCATCTCTCCAGCTCCAGCCATTTATCCAGCTCCTCCTTACTCCATCTAACATCAACTCAGGGGCAGGCAATACTGACATATAAGAATTGGTGTTCAAGTCATTGAATTCTCTAGCTATATCTACCTACTTCCCTCTGGTAATACCCAGTCAATCAATGACACAGCTGCACAATCAGAGCTTTCTCCTCAGGGAGCTACCTTCCAAGTCTTGGATGACAAATGAACAAAGCAGAATGAATGCTCTCTTTAGCCTAACAGATGTCAAAACATGGAAAGGCGAACGAGTCGAGCTATATTTGCTCAGTTTTTGCAAAATCACTGATCAGCTAAGTCACTCCCCTTCTCTGATAGTAGAGAGTTAGACTGAGAGTGGAGACTCAAATTACTACTCTATCCAAGCTTCCTCCCAGGTATACAAAGTAGAAGGGGAAGAAGTTCCCTCACTCTGAATGTCTTCAGATTTCTTCAGTTACAAGAGCACAAATCAGCAGGGTTATCATACACTTGAATTCATGGAGATATTTGCCCCATGCCAGTATCTGCCAGTTTTTAAATCCTTTATCTGCCTGTACACAGCACAGCGTTTTGGTTCTGAAGTAGGGTGATCTCTCTCTCTCTGTCTCTCTCTGTCTCTGTCTCTCTCTCACACACACAATGCCATTCTAAATTATGCATAAAATTCACATTTTCTAATTTTGATTTCAAATATTACCTAGACATATTGTTTAATGTATCTCAAAAGTTTTATTAAAAAAACATAAAGATGCCTCAAATTTTAATATAACCTTTATTATCTATTTTTATGGAAAAAAAATCTTTAAAAATTTGAATTAAAAGTAAATATCTCTTGCTGTAACATTTGAAAGAAATGAAGGAGACTTCATAAATGAATGTCAACACCTCTCTTAATCTTTAAGTGTGGTATGTGCTGCATTTTATTACTGATACAAATAGAGCTACAAGAAGTTAATCTTTGACTCCTAGAGCACAAAGGCATAGATCACATCTGTACCTCCCTGGAAGGGAAAACTGATGAGGCAAAAGGAAATTCTGGGTCTCAAGATAAAGACGGACACTGGAATTTGTCATAGAAAAGCAGAACATTCTGAAAATGCCCATCGTAACCCCTGCAAAGTGCTTCAGGGTGGCCCTGGCCCTGGCTTAGGCTCACTGCACATTATTTTTTTCAGTATACATAGTGATCAAAGCTATTTTTGATTAATTTTTATTTTTTGAGAAAGGATCTTCTTGTAGTCCCAACTTGCCTAGAACTCACTATTTGGACCAGGCTGGCCTCTATCTTGCAGAGACTCACTTGCTTCTGCCTCCCAAGTGCTGGCATTAAAGGTGTGCACCACCACATCCTGCATTAAAATGTTTTTTGTTTTTGTTTTTTTTGCGCTGATCCTGCTTGAAAATTTAAATTTAGATCACTCCTAGCTGAAGATCTCAAATCTATCCTGCTTTTATGACAAGAATGGAAGGAATGTTGGTCCTTTGGAGACTAGATTTCTGGACTTCTGAGTTTCCTCCTCTGCTATCAGTGGAGGACTGGGCAAAACAGCTCCTGTAATCTCCTAGTTACAGCCTGCTTTAATGCTCAATACAAATGATATACTTGCATACAGATCGTTTAATCATAGTTCCTAAAAAGATTGTCACAGTCACTGTGATAGTTCCTGAGTTCTTTCCAAGTAATAGAAACCACATTAGCCATTTACATACGTAGCGTCATTGTCAGAATAACTCATCAAAATCTGTGTCATTATCCTCAGTTTAGATGGCAAAACATCTCTTGAATACAGAAGCCAGCCTTCTGTATAGTCATGTAAATTACAACCCTGTTAGCACAGCTGGGCCATGCAGAGCATGTACTCATGAGAACCAAAAAGTCATGGGTCTTGCCTCAGATCTAAGGAATGTGACTCTTCATTTAAACAAGATCCTCATTGAATTCATATGCACAATCATTTTGCTAAGCGCTTAGTAAAGATACTATACTCAATTCAAAAAAAGACAGATTTACCTAATATCTGTGTTCCTTATAATAATAATAATAAAAAAAAACTGAGACAAAGGTCCTGCTCGACCATCATGATTCCTCTGTGTTGACCCTCCTCTTTGTAGACTGGACACTGGTTCAATTCCATCTCATGGGGTCTCCTCAGCCTCCTTGATCAAGAGGAAAGGGGACCCATCACAGTTACAGGACATTTTGTAAGATGCTCATAGTCCCCTGGAACCTAGGAGGGCAAGGATCAAAAAGTGTCCTTTATGTCCCTCTGCCCAAATTAGCATAGGCCTCAAAGTAGCTCTATTAAACATCCAAAAAGGTTAGTGTCATCAGTCTGTACTTCTAATTACTGTGTAGATAAATCTTGGGCAAAGACCATCTGTGCCAACTGTATGACCTTAAACACCCAAAAGGAAAGTATAACCAAAGATTAAGGGAGCCAATATAATTTATTTTAAGAGTTCATATGTATAGCTAAAGGCTACATAACAAGCAACAATGCCAGATAGGAGATACCTTCTTTTGAGCTGTTGGCCAGGGAGGCCAAAGGGACTCCCAGATAGTAACCCAGCATAGAACTGGGAAAATGAACAGCAGACCCCAATCTTATCCAAAG
>NW_008358642.1:1997592-1998011 GCF_000622305.1 Nannospalax galili | reverse complement strand
ACAGAGTATAAGGGCTCTAGTGGGGGGAGGGAGGCTATGGGAGGGTGGCATATGGGAAGTAGGTGTACAATTGAATAAGATGGTTTGGGATGTTCTGTGTGATACACACACACACAAAAAAAATCAACAAATTTTAAAAAATGAATTATATTTGAGGAGGAAGCATAAACATTTACATCATATTAATTAGTAGAGGTGATAAACATTACCACTGAAATTTACCCAATGACTTTATAGACATATACAGGTGCCAAAGATCCGAGTGCAACCGATTATGACTAGCAATAATCAGATACATACAGATTAGAGATGCATGTGCCAACATCTCAGTGTTAGTACCAAAAACAATGACTCTTTCTGCAAGGAACAATATATTCTAAAATGAAATGGAGATCTTTTTTAAAGGTTAAAAAACTCAC
>NW_008358642.1:1997008-1997500 GCF_000622305.1 Nannospalax galili | reverse complement strand
AAAATTTTATAGCCACTTTTGAAAGAGATGTATCTTTGCTCTGGAAGCTTAATGAGTATGTTAAAACTATAATGAAATGCAAAAATAATAATAATTTTTTAAAAACTGAAACAGATAATTAGTAGATGAAAAATTATCAAAAAACTTAGTAAAGCTGGACAAAATCAAGTCCTATATGATTTCATGGTTCACATGTTTACCCTATATCATGCTATTCTCCAATTGCAATTAAATCCTATTTTACTATAAGTGATACATGATGGAAAGGGGGATATGTGGATAGATCATTGATTAAAAGATTAGATAGATGATAGATATAGATAGATAGATAGATGATAGATAGATAGATAATTGATAGGTAGATGATTGATAGATGATAGATAGATTGATAGATCGATAGATGATTGATAGATGATAGATTGATAGATGATAGAAAGATAGATAGATATAGATAGATAGATGATTGATAGATAGATGATAGATGATAACTAA
>NW_008358642.1:1977750-1994229 GCF_000622305.1 Nannospalax galili | reverse complement strand
TGATAACTAAATAGATGATAGATAGATGATAGGTAGATAGATAGATGATAGATAGATAGATAGATAGATAGATAGATAGATAGATAGATGACAGATAGGGAAATAGAGAGAAGAGAGAAACATGATAAATCCTAAAGATAGGTATAGTTAAACAAAGCATGTAACTTCTAAAATTATGCTACTCATTCGATGCCCTCTTCTGGTCTTTGCAGGCATTGCATGACAGATGTACCTAGATACATGTAGACATAACTCTAATATACATAAGAAAAGAAAACCTTGAAATTATGATACTCAAAACAGTCTATACATTCATTTTAATACTAATTAAAACAGCAATTGATGCAATTTTCATTTATTAATAAATCAGTAATATTAATAATTTATATAATCTATGATGACCTAATAGAAAAAAGTAAATCTATAACTAGGACCAAGCAGTGAAATACAGATAAAAATATTTTAATAATGTACATTTTAATCAGATAATATTATGACAAAGTTCTAAATGCTGAAATAAAGATCTGCAAGTTCTCTCAGGTAATGGTATACAAAGATGTGACCAAAACAGATGGCAAACTTCTTTTATTAAGAGAGAGCTGCAGAGCCTGGAGAGATACCTCAATGGTTAAGAACACACACTGCCTTTAAAGATGACTTGAATTCAGTTACTAGCTCCATGTCCGGTGGCTCACAACCACCCAGGTGGATTCAACACCTCTGGCCTGTGTAACCTGACCTAACATTCACATACCCACATACATACTCACACTGAGACAAATAATTACAAAGCAAAAATAAATCCTTGAAATATGAGGAAATTGCAGGTTATGAAGATACCTCAGTTGGTAAAACACATGTCAAGATTAGCGCAAGGATATAAGTATGACTCCTAGAACCCATGTTATAAAAATGTAGTGGGACATGCTTGTAAACTTAGTACTGGGAAGTTTAAGACAGAAGGATCTCTGGGTCTTGCTGGACAACCAGCCTAGCCTTAATCAGAAACACGCAGGTCTGTGTCAGAAACTGTCTCAAAATGCAAGATAGATGGCACTCAAGAAACAACACTTAAGACTGGCTTCCAGCTTCCACACACACTCAGAGAGAGAGAGAGAGAGAGAGAGAGATCCTATCTATTAATGTGGCCCTTAAAGAAATATAAAGTTATACAACATGGATTATTTTATTTGGATTTATTAAAAATCCATAAAATGTGATTTAAAAGAGTACAAGTGTGTAATATTCAAGTGTTGGTAACAAGTAATTTCCTGCATATACAGAGAAAGAGAATTCTTATAATACTGGTAAACATGTACTTGTGGTAATTACTTTAGAATTACACAATATATTGCTGCTAAGAATGCTATTAAGAAGAACATAATATTTTATTACAACTTTACATCATCTCCTCCAGAAGGTTATATGGCCTCTACTGCTACATGAAAATTGTGTCTTTAGTCGTTTGATGAAATCACATTTTACAAAATTTAATGATTCTAGGTAGACAAGCTTTATTTTGTATTTTAAGTACCTGTTTCAACATCCAGTCTACTCGTAGATGTCCCTACTATAGTACTGCATGCCAAAGCTGAAGATAATTATTTTTATTGTTACTCAAACATCCTCTCTAGATATTCCTACTTTTGTATCACTGGTAAATCCCTTCTTAGATGTATTTGAAGAGTGCCAAATAAAATTTCAGGTCTCACAGAAAAGTTTAAGAAAATCTTTCTTTAGAGAAAAAAGAGGGGACTGGAGATGTCAATTAGTTGGTAAGTAAAATTGCCTTGTATGCATGAGGCCCTAGGTTTTATCCTCAGAGCCACATAAAACAGGGTGCAGTGGTACATGCTTGCAATTGCAGCACTGGAGGGTAGACAAAAGAGGGTTAGGATTTCATCACCCTCTAGTACACAGCAAGTTCAAGGCAAGCTTGAACTACATGAGACTTTGTTCTGAGTGAGACAAGAGGAGGGAGACTCCATCACCCTGTTGAAAATAATTTATTAAGTATGTAGTTATGTAATGCTGGACATCAGACCAACTGATAGAGCAGAGGAACACAGAAGTACCAGTTGGAGACCTTCATGAACAGAGTTTATTTACAAAAACCGTTTACATAGTCATTTGAAAGTCACCAAAGCCTCTCAGAAGGTAAGTCAAGATGATTCTCTACATAGACTAATACTGAGAAATGTTTTAGACCTAGCAGTCAGGAAATATCTGTCTAAAACTAGCTAGGTTTTCTGTGTTTCCACTAATATATAAAGCCTCTGTTTCAGAAATGTGCTATTGACTCTGTATGTCAAACTGATATATGATGTTGATTTGGGCTCACTGTAACAAATGCCTTTCCATGCAAGTAACCTTGACATATAAGATTTGTAAAAATTCTTTTCCATAAAGAAAAGTTATGGATACTTCTATTTTATGTTGAAAAGGAAAATAGTCAAAATGCTATAATAGTTTGTTAGGAAACGTGTTACTATTTCTTAGGAAATAGGCTCTTCTTTCATGCTAAAATAAATTCTCTTTGATACTGGTAGGGCCTTAAACAGTTAATACAGCATTACATTCCATGACTGAATTAGAAAGACTACATATTTGCTTGAATTGAATGATGTAGATTCACAGAGGTTTAAAAGAAAGAAAAATTGCATTTAAGTTTACAGACTATGTAAGATAAATTTGGTACTCAATGACAACTTTATTGTTTGGGGAGAATGAATGAATTCAGACTTTTATTTCAACTCCATTTAATTTTTCAAATTTACTTATTCTTATCTTATGTATAAGTGTTTTGCCAACAGGTATGTAAGAGCATTCACATCATGAGTAGCCAGGCTATGTCTGCAGTAGCCAGAAGAGGATGTCAACTCCCCTGGAAATGGAGTTATAGATTGTTGGTAACTACCATGTAGATGCTGAGAACCAAATCTGTGTCCATTGAAAGAGCAGCCAGTGCTCTTAGTCACTGAGCCATCTCTCCAGTACCACAATTCCATTTTATAAGACATATCCCACCAATGGTAATAGGAGTCACCAATTCACTATCCCTAATTGCAGCACTGGAGGGTAGACAAAAGAGGGTTAGGATTTCATCACCCTCTAAACAATATATCTAAATAGTAATCTTGATTAAGTTTTAGAAACTTCAGTTCTTTTCATCCTGGGAGTCTCCCATTCCTGACTCATTAGATGTAAAGGATTTAATTGTAGGGACACTTACAGTCATTATGTATGAAACCCTCTTCTTTTTACTGTCAGTAATGTTTCTATCCCTCTACCCAATCATCTTCTCCTTACCACAAAGTGACCAATGGCAATGACTCAGACACATATCATTTCCATTCTTTTTGCTTGCTCCAAAAAGAAACAAAGCAGTTATAAAAATTCATCAGGTTTTCCTTCACTTTCTTTTGTCTTTTTATCCCCCAATTCTAATTGTTTTATGGTAAAATGTTTCAGTTTCCTTAATTCATCACATCTGAAATATATATATATATATGTTTGTGTGTGTATTCGCCTGCCTTTTTATAATTATAGTATTTTTATGTTCCACGCAGATTTACTTGTGTAATTAATCTGTTCAGTTTGTGTACTTTGTGGTCGAGGTTGGTCCTGGGCATGCACGGTATTGTTGCTTCTTTGTTCTCTGCCTCAGTCAGATTTTGCTGGCTTTCTTGAATACACAAAGAAAAATGGTTTCACTTTTTTACACTATCTATTTCATTTTTATTTCAGGACTTAAAGCTAGTAGTTCCTTGTACTGAATTTATTTTTGTTGTTACTTTTAATACATTTTTATTTTAAGAAATAAATTTCCTTTTATGGGTTATCAGTTGAAATTGTTTCACAGAATAGACTTTTACTGAATTTATTTGGTTTCAAAAATTATTCTCCTATGTAATATATTTTTTTCATTTTTAAATATTTTATTGAGTTTTGTGCTTTTCATATAATACATCTTAATCAAATTTAAATACCCTCCCTCATCCCCACTTCCCATAGCCCCCTATCAGATTTCAGGTATTCTATTATATATGTTAAGTCGTATCCAATCAAGCATTTCTATCCAGATGTCCCTTGGTGCAAGTTCATTCATTCAAGACCAGTCAGCCTATCTGGAGTCACTCCCTTAAAGAAGATCTCTACTATTCCTCACCCATAGTAATCATTTGCCAATAGTTCCTTGGCTAGGTTTGGAGCCTGCTGCCCATGTCCCTGTTTTCCCTGCTGGGTTTTTGTCTGACCGAGTTGGCATGTGTCCTGTGCACGCTGTCAGCATTGCTGCAAGTTCGTATGAACAACTTTCCTGTGGCCTGAAAGTCTCTGCTTCTTTATGTTCATGCACGAAACCTGGCTCTCAGTTTACAAATTTGTAATTTCTCCTTATAAATATAGTTTATAGTTTCTGTTTGACTCATAATTAATTAATTTAGTAGTATGGTTCTTAATTCCAACATTTGAAGATGTTAAATCTTATTTATTACTGATTTCATTTTTCATGATAAAAAATGCAATTTGTAGGGATTGCAAGACATCTCTGCAAGTAAAAGTGCTAGCTACAAGCCTGATGGCCTCAGTTGGATCACCAGGATGCACATTCACATGCGTGCACACACACACACACACACACACACACACACACACACAAAAATATATGATACAATAAAAACGCATCTTGTAAATTGTAAAATTTTACTAGTTTTACTGGTTTTCCTTATAGGCAAAGATACAGCTAATTATGAATATGTTGTTGTAATCTAAAGAAGCATGTTCTAATAAAGTATAAATCACTAGACATAGATTTTATGTTTATTGATGTCATTAAAATAATTATTCAATATATTCAACAATTTTTCCATTGGCTTTGTTTAATTTTAATGAATATTCCTTTATCTTATTATCATTCATCTACATAGAGCTAGAGATGCATGACCGACAGATAGACTGGTACATATACAGGTATTGAAGTGTATGAAATTAGTATGCTCCACTGTTTACTCTCTTCTTTCTTTCCCTATGTGAAGTTTCTGATCTGATACATTATTTTGTTGAAGTTTATTTTTGAGCAATTATCTCTCATGAGGTATACACATGATATAATGTCTGGATCATTGAATTCTTACAATATCTTTATTGTATGCACCATTAACCTAAAAAGTGCTTACATCCTAGCTAGGCTTTGTTCTCTTGTGCAACAGTGCTTTTCTCTCCATTAGCAATAGCTGCCCTTCAAACCTTTTTCAAATGTCAGTGCTGCAAATGTGAATCCCAATCTCTCTGATCCTTTTCTATTTATGAAGCATATTTTTTTCACCGACAAGCTTGGATTGCTTATTTTAATCCTTAAAGTCCTTAAGAGTTTTAGCAGGACTTACTAAAGTATGTGTCTGAGTTCAAATATGCTTAGAACTCATGGGGATTTTAAATCTGTATACCCAAGACTCAAGTCTGGGAAGTTCTTTGGAAAACGAATTAGTACTTCACTTTCTTTTAAAACTTTTTCTTTGGTAACTCCTAACATTTACATGTGAAATCTCTTCCAGGTACTTTTTGACCTTTTTTTCTTTACCTTAATAATTTTCAACACCTTTTTTTGTTGTTGTTTAGGGTTTTATTTCTCCCATTGTGTCTTTCTAACTAAGTCTGATCTCATTTCATCCATTTTTTTTTCAATCAACTATTTTAGTTAACTTTGTGCTATAAAATTCAGGAAGACTTTTGGAGGGTATCTGGCTATTTAATTTGACTTAAAAATGTTCTAGAGTGTGATAGCTAAAGGCAGAAGCAGAGAGATGATCGAGTGAGTCTACTGCCCCATTTTATTGGGTTCTAGCTGCCGTATTCTAGTTGCCACATTGAATGAATTTGGCTGTTTTTCTCTGTACTCTAAATCTCTAGAAATCATCATTCCTTTGTTTACCTGGTCGAAGGTCTAGGGGCTGAGAAAGAGCTTCAAAGCCTAGAATGACGAAGCACAGAGCACCCTGATAACATGGGTCTTCTTTTCACCTTACAAAAATCAGTACCTTTTCTAAAGGCATGGAAGAAGATTCTTTTTCTTCTGGTTTCCTTCATCCTAAAAGTTGACAGACAAGAGAAGTGATATCAAAGCTCTCTCAGATAATTGAACTGTCATATTGAAAGCCAAATCTTCTTTCCTTTCATTTTGTTTTCTAAAGTTGCTGTGTTTACCTGTACAAAATCCAAGTTTTTGATTTTGGAATTAGAAGGCGTCAATAGCAATGAATACATTTTCTGTGTTTATAGGTGTATCATTATCATTACACCCTCAACTGCAAAGGGAAATATGATTTAGCTTAGCACAGGAGACTTAGGAGTATGAAATAGGGAAAAGAGAAATGCCAGAAGACAAGAGTTGTGCATTTTGAAGAAGGGGAAATCAACTGTAGAAAGGAGAAAACTGTAGGGCAACTTCCTTACGGGTTATCTCAATATGATGACATGTTAATGAAATTCAAGTTGACAGTAGAGAAGCCAAACTCTTGTTACCACAGTACATGGTGGTGGGGGTAACATGGGGATAGGTGGTACACTATGGGAAGAATGATTCTGCTAACCTCTCTTCATTCCTGAGGGAAAAGGGGTATAATAGCCAAAAAGGATTAGCCAGACATGGTTGGTCAGCTTTTCTGATGCTGCCCATCTCAAAGGTCTCCCAACAAGTCTTGAGTGCTATCCTAAGGCACATAGCTTTTTGTGACAGAAACACTGCATAAAGATCCACAGTCCAGCTGGTTCTGGGCATCATATCAGCTTACTTGTCTTAGTTTTAACTTAAAGTTTTTCTCTCAGATTTCTATGTTAACTTTCTTAATTCATATTTAAACACTTTTATAACAGTTTCCAAATATTATGAGAGAATGATCAAAATCATAAAGCAAAAAGTCTGTATGTGTGTGTGTATCTTCAGATATCTTAAAGAAGCAATGGCATTCCTATATCTTGCAAATGTGCCTAATAATTCTATAAATATTGAAGCATGCAGACAAAATAATGATAGGAAGTTGATAAGCTGTAACATATCAATTCAGTAAGATATCATTCTCCAGTTAAAATGAATATCCCACAAAACATTTAATTAGTTCACTAAATGCCAGGTGTAGGAAGATCCATGGGTTCAGCAACATCTGACTTTTTTATCTGACTATTCTGAAGCAGCTCTTCCCTCCTGTCAGGGAGATAGCTGCAATGCCAAGAAACCACTTTCTTCCATCAGACACAAGCATGAAAAGACAGATTTTCTATTCTCATAAGTCTTGAAAATAAATCCCCAAGACTGCTTTCATGAGCAATAACATGTTTTCTTGCTGAATCAAAGAACTTAAGCTTGTCCAGTATTCATCTCATCGCCATGCTATGTACCCTCAATGTCATTCTTGTGAACTTCAAGGATGGAATAGGGAGATGGAAGTGAAGTGGTTGTTTTTTGATAAAGAAGACATGGCTTTGAGAGAGGAAAATATAATAGGTTTCTATTTTCTGTAGGTTGATGACAACTCTTTTTTTCCATTTTCAACAATTTTTTGGGAGATTTTGTTTTCTGTGAAATACACTAGTGTTTGGAGAAGGGGACATATTTATTTTGCAAAATATGGGTTTCCCATCACTAAAGGACAGGCATGGAGCTTGGCACGCTGGCGTTTGGATCCACTTTTCTACATCCTTCTGCTTTGCTCACATTTCTTTTCTCAGCAGGTACCAGAAAACATAAGCAGAAAGATAAGGAATAAAAACAGATCCACCTCCAAGGCGGCCACACCTAAACTCTTTTCACTCCCCAGGCTTTGCTAGGGTTGGGAGGGTCCAGGGCAGCTAACTCTACAGCCCCAGGCTGCATGAAAGGCTGTGGGCTCTGACAGATGGACCAGAGTTAACAAATTAGAATAAATTATAAGGGAGTGAGAGGAATGCAACTTGTACTGGGAGGGCCCCTTCACTCTAACATGAAAGAGTTGGTTAGGGAAGGCGGGGGATATCTCCAAGGGCCACTACATTGAGAATAAGAGCAGTGGACAGAAGCCAGCTTTTCCTCCATGTCTTTCCCAAGCAGAGCAGAACTGGCGGGAGGTGGGGGGCACACAAGAAGAGGGAGAGGCATGCCTTCTCTTACTATGACAAGGGACAAGAAAGAGGATGCCATCCAATTCCCGTTTCCCAGACAGTCACTAAAGTTAAGGGTTTGGTCAGTGAATCAGTGAGTTGATGATGGGAAAGTGGTGGGGAAAGCAGAAGATCCTGGAAACAGGGATGCTCAGCTATACCACCTGCCCAGCCTTAGAGAAGGACAGAGAGGTGGTAGAGAGGGCAGTAGGACTGGGAAGGGGAGTCAGCAATCCTTAAGCTGCTTTTCCAAAGACATCGTTCTGTCTGTGCTTCATGTTCTCAAACTCAAAGCCTGAGTGAGCCTTGTGTTTGTAGATGGCTTTGATGTCACTGTAGGTGGTCTCAAAGCATGTGGTGGCATCATAGGAGTAGGAACAGAACACCTGACTCTCAGAACTATCATCAATAGGCTCATACAAGTCACCGACGGCCACAAACTTCTGGTAAATCTGTTCCAGTAGTTCCAATGCAGGATCAACTTCCTTTTCTGGCTCTGCAGTCCCCACAGTGGTACTGGCAATGGCAATGTATTTTGCCCTGTGCAGCCACGTTGTGTGGTCGATTATGCACACATAGATATCTGGGTTCCTGCTGACTTGGCTCTGTGGGATGATGATTTGGCAGAAATGGGCATCATTTGTGTTCCTGATGGGGTGGCTGAGAATACAGATGATGCAAATAACCTGACCAGCCTACTGCACATCGTCTGGGATGTACCTGGGGTCACAGATTAGTTCCTTGCAGCAGACCACCTCTCCCTCAGACTTCACACCCACCACCTTGCCATTCTCTGTGATTATGTCATCCACAGGCTTATTCAGTGTGTATGGATTCCCATAGATGGCATTCAATATTGCAAAGCCATGGGGCAGCTCTCAGATCATAGAGCAGATTATATATATATATATATATGAGAGTTCTTGCCATACTGAGCCAGGGACACCTTGTACAACTTGATGCTTTTAATACTCTCAAGACAGGGCTGATCCAGGTAGTAATCCATGTGGTAGAGTGCCAGGATATGGCCAGTGAAGTCAGTGATATCCTGCCCCAAGCCAGATTTCTGCTAGACATCACGCATGCTGGTGATCTGAAGGTTGACTCCCTCAAAGGTCTTGGGGTCATTCTCATCAAAGTTTGCCATAAACACCAGGGACTTGAGGAAAAGCTGTTTGTCGAACATGCCTATCAGATTAGAAGACAAGGCCTTTGGTCTCAGTGGATGGCACTTTGTAGATCTTGCCCCCCTTGTACACAAGGCTGCTCTCTACCACTTTGAAACCCAGGTAGAGAGTCACTTCTCTATATAGAAGCATCTTTACTAGCTGACAATTGGCCATGAGAAATTTGGGGATCAAGTCAACGTTCCAGTCTTGGCCCCCCATCAGGGTGTCCCTCTCACAACTGAGAGCACTTATATAGCTCTTCCACAGGTGTGATGGAGGAGCTCTCACCCCCATATTAGGGGTTCCGGTCCATGTACAGTACCTTCTTTCCTTTCACAGACATGATTCCCATCAGGATGTTTATAGTAAGGTCCATCCCAGTAAGATTATGTCTTATTCCTCATTCACGGTCAGGCCTTGGTGCCAGCACCGACTCGGCTCCTTCTTCTACTTCACCACAGCAGCCACTACCACAGCCACTGATACTTCCACCTTGACTACTTTTTTAAGAATGTAGAAAAAAGTTCAACCTAGAAAAGCTTGATATTATACCAACTATGTTTATGTTTGTTTTTATTTAAACCTCTCTTTCTAATACAGTAAAACCTACTGAGTCATGATGGTATTAGGCAGGGAAATATGGTTGGCTTAATTGGATTATTTCAGAAGAGCTCTTAAAATTGCTGAATCCATAATGGATATAGGTATTTGGGGATTTCGGTATATGTGTATAATATTTTAGTCCCAGATATGACAATAGTCCAGAGATTCCTCAAAAATATATGCTACAAAATTTTTATTATTACAAAATTTCAAGAACACATTGTATATTCTCTGACAAGTTATGTCACTATTCTTGAATCTAATACATTAAAAAGCCTCAACCGCCCCCCAAAAAATTTGTAAGGTAATAGATATGCCGTGCGAAGATGCATTCCCAACCTGTAAACCATTTCATCAGCATCATCTAGAAATTGTTCTAAACAGGAAGTGACAGAAGACACCAAAGGTAAGGAAATGGAAGCGGAAGTGTTCAACACTCACTATAGTCGGAGACAGCAATACAGATGTACATTTTTGTAGGGTAGAAGAATTATGAAGAACTAAGTCAATCTTCTGGGGCAAAGATGGAAATGCATAGAAATAATTACAATAGTTCAAGAGAGAGGGAGAGAGGAAGAATCTCCTTGTGATGGGGTCAACTAGGAATTGTACCCTAATCTTTATAAGGGGCCAAAAGGGAAATAAGCTATAACTGTATGAAAACTCTCACCCCATGTAAGGCATGACATCTATACTATAATGTTCAAACATCAACAAACATCAACAATTATGAATGGATATAGAGTGATATCCATTCATAAGTATATTATTCTGCTTGTGTTAATATCTATCTTTGAGATACCACTTCATAATCATGAAGAGAAAACTCTCAGAATCAGTGATATCATTTTGTATATTTTTATGCATGACATTAAAGTGGAAATGAGTTTAGAAATAACAAAAACAAAAAAGATTTGACAGTGAATAAACAATGATTTGGGCCACGTGCTGGCTATGAACTATCCTTAACTCCAGTTCCAGGAGAATCTGAAGCCCTCTTCTGACCTCCGCAGCACTGCACAACATGGGTGCACTCACATACATGCAAGCAATATACTCACACACATAAAATAAAAATAATAATAAAAACGTGTTGTCCTAGTTTGTTCTTCATTGCTGTGACAAAACACTCTGACCATTACCAACCTGGGGAGGAAAGAGTTTATTCAGCTTACATCTCCCAGGTTGTAGCTCATCAGGGAGCCCAAGGTAGGAACTCAGGGTAGGAACCTGGAGGCAGGAGCTGGGGCACAGGCCATGGAGGAATGCTGCTTACTGGCTGTCCCCCTTGGCCCCTGCTCAGCCTGCTTTCTTATGCAACACAGGCCCACCTGCCCAGGGGTGGCACCACCCACAGTAGGCTGGGCCCTCCCACATCACTCATCAAGAAGATGCCCTTCAGACATGGCCACAGGCCAGTCCAATAGAGGTAATTCCCTGATTGAGGCTCCCTCAACCCAGGTGTGTCAAGTTGACACTAACGCTATCCAGCACAAGTGTTCAACATCCTTAGTAATTATGGAAATGTAAATCAAAACCACTTTAAGATTTCATCTTACCCCATGGCTTAAGATCAAGAGAACAAATGACACCAAATGCTGGTGAAGATGTGCAGAAAGGGAAACCCTTATCCACTGCTGGTGTGATTGCAAACTGGGACAACCACTGTGGAAAGCAGTGTGGAGAACACTTTTTAAATTTATTTTGTTGTAATTTCATTAAATTTTTCTGTATTTCATACAGAACATTCTAATCAATCTTAATCTTCTTTATAACCTCTTCCCCACTGACACCCTCCCATAGCCCCCACATTGAAATTTATAATTCTTTCATTTGTGTTAAGGCCTATCATGTCAAGTTAGTGTCCCCAGATGTCCCTTAGTGCAAGTTCATCCACTGGGGTCTAGGTAGCCTATCTTGAACCCCCTCCTTTAAGAAGATCAGCCCTTCCTCAACCAGTAGTAATCAGCTGCCAATAATTTTTTGTTGCCCATTTCCACAGTTCTGTACTGGGGTTTTTCCTGCTTGAGTTTGCATAGGTCTTGTGTATGCTGACACCATTGCTGTAGGTTCATTTGAGCAAGATCCCAGGAGCTTGTAGGACTCTATTTTTATATGATTGTGTACTTCCTCCCTGGCTCTTACAATAGTTCTGCCCCCTCTTTCACAATGGTCCCTGAGCCTTGGGTGGGTGGAGTTTAATATAAAGTCCTGTCCAAGGACCCACAGTGCCTAGAACTCTTAGAAAAATAAAAATAAATCTATCATATGATCTGATACTATCATTCCTTGGCATATATAAAAAGGACTCATCCTACTGCAAAGATACTTATACAGCCATTTTTGTTGATGTTCTTTTTACAATAAGTAAGAAATGGAAATAAACTAATGTCCCTGAACTAACAAATGAATAATAAAATTGTGGAACATTTACACATAAAGTTCTACTCAGCTGTAAAGAAAAACGAAATCATGAAATTTGAGGGTAAATGGATAGAACTAGAAACGATTATACTAAATGAGGTAACATAGGCTCTGAAAAACAAGTGACTTATGTGTTCTCTCTTTTGTAGACCTTAGCTCCAAATCCTTATATATGAGTATGTGAACTGATAGGATCCAGGAAAATGGAAAAGAATCATGGGAGTAAATGCAAAGAAGAAGCCTGAAAGAGGGAGACTGTAGGAGACAGATGTTCTCAAGGAGGAAATGGGGAAAATGGGGGTATTTTACTGGGAATGGAGGAAGTACGGTTATGCATGGAACCATGGGGATAAAGGGAAGAAAGGTCACCAGAGAGGGGAATAATTGGAGACAGGTATTGTCAGGGGGAAATGGAGAAAATGGGGTTACTTTACCTGGGGGTGGGGGAAGGAGGATTATATAGGAAGATAGGAGAAATAAATCATGCATAAGTGGTGTGAAATGTCAGAGGAAAATATAGTACAAAATGCAACTGAAAAATATACATTTTTAATATATATGCACACGCATAGCTGAAGGCTGAATAACAAGAAACACAGTCCGAATCAGGAAAAATCTTCATTTGATTTGCTGATCAGGGTAGTGTGAGAGACTCTCAAAATAACACAGGCTACTGCCACAGCCATTGACTACCATTCAGTACCTGAAAGTAAGCTCCTTTGAACACAGCACTTGGAGCAATGGAGCTAGAACTGACCTGGAAGCCTCCTCCCTGATGATACCCTCTCATATTATCAGAGGGTATCATGCAAGCTGATAAGACAGAAAATCAATCAGTGGTCCAACTCAGCTGTAAAGCCTAATAACCAGAACAATTAACAGTGCAGAAAACTGTACTGGTGTAGTACTGGCACTTTTACCTTGGGGGTACTTGACTGCAATCTAATTGGACTTAAAGCACCTTCCACGGCAGGGAATGTATGTATGGTACTGTAAACATAGCTAAATACATGTAGCTGAAAAGGTCATAGATCCTGAAGAACTGTCTACATTTGTCATATCCCTAAATGTAATTTCTTACTGTATGCTAAATACGGATCATTATATTTACAGACAAGTATACCTCTCAGCACTCATCAAAGAAGCTTCTTTTTGCAACAAAGACTATTACAGAGTTACACAACTGGTCAAACACAGAGAATAATTGTAAGATGCACTGCCCTAAGTGACATATCTACAATGCAGCCTCTACACCTAAGGATGAGGGAACACAGCAGAATAGGGGGAAGAGGCTATTACTTTATCTCTCAACTCTCACCAGCAGACCTTCTCCATGCAACAGATTCAGATTAACAAAGAATGCCACAACTTCCCAAAATGTAAAGAACAAGAGACTGAAGAGTATCTGGCCCTGGATAGAACTACTATATTAAACCTCGGCCATCCATGGTTCAAGAAGCATTGTGGAAGAGGGAGGTCAAAAGACTGTAAGAGTTAGGGGTGGTGGATGATCACAAGGAAACAGTTCTCCAGGCAGCTGAGAACTTGCTCACACAAACTTTTAGCAATGGTTACAGCATGCACAAAACCCATGCAAACTCAAACCAGATAAAAACAGCATAGAATTGGAGAAATAGATAAGAAGCCCTAGCATTGGCCAAGGAACTATTCATAACTGATTTCTCCTGGATGAGGGAGAGTTGGTCTTCTTTAAGGGAATGACATTAGATAGGTTAGCCAGGCTCCAGTGGATGAACTCTCACCAAGAGACATAGGGAGATAAACATTTGACTCAATAAGCCTTAACATATATGACAGAATGCATAAAATATGGAGAGGTGGCTATTGGGCATGCAGATAGGGGTAGGGATCTAAATACGAACAAGATGTATTCTATGAAATGTACAAAAAAAATCAATAAAAAGTTCATCCCTTCATTATCACCATCATGCAACTTTCATGTGTGTGTGTGTGTGTGTGTGTGTGTGTGTGTGTGTGTGTACGTGTGTGTGTGTGTGTGCACGTGTGTGTGTGTGTGTGCATGTGTGTGTGTGTGTGTGCAAATACTAAAATACCAAGTTCCTAAATACTCTTGATGTTAGTGCAATATAATTTGTCAATTAGATGGTGTGTGTGTGTGTGTGTGTGTGTGTGTGTATGTGTGTGTGTGTATGACATTCATAGGCACAATGCTTTCCTCCTATGAAATCATGGTATCATTCTCCAAAGTTCCAAAAAATTTGTTGAGAAATAAATTGATACTTGATGAAGACCCATGAATGCAATTAAAATCCTTTCCAGCAATGGAATGTAAATGTAAGACTCTTATCTGTGTCCAGCTAAAGCAAATTCTAATACTATTTAGAGAACATTGAAAACAACATACCTTAATTTTAGCAGTTGAAGTCAATCATGCTGTAGTGAACCTTCAAGTCAAGATGTATTACAGTAGTTTGCACTGTTTGTATCAAAGTCAGAGGTCTAAACTTTATGTAATATTACATTAAAGAATAACTATGTCTTGGTCATGTTTACTCAAGAATTATGAAGGCTTCATTTAAAAATTTAGTTGACATAGTGATTAACGGTGATTAACCTTTCCTAAATGAAATTTTTTGGAAATGTTAAAGAGTTGATTTTGGTCTTTCAAAGTATACAGCTCATATTTAACTTCCTCTTGTGTTATCTGTAACATTCCTATAAATTAAGTCATTTTTAAATGAATTTAATTCTCTCCTCTTAACCTCTAATTTATAATTCTGTCCTCTTTCTATTTATTAAGTATTACAAACATTGGCTAAAACTCTTCTAGGAAAATCAAATTCCCTCCCATTTTCTATAATCTTAATGATAGTAGTAACAGTAAGTTATTCTTTATTTCTCTACATATCAAATACATCACTGTGTGCGTTATTAAGGACAAAGGACTGTTTTATTTAAAATAATATCCCTGTAAATTAGGTCCTTTTTTCCTATTTCAAAATGAGGCTCCCAAAGCTTCATTGCCAGAATCAAACAGTGGCCATCATTAGAGCAACTCTGAACAGTAGGGACCAAGGACTTCATGACTCAAACAATGAGGAACAAAGAGTGTGAGCCGATGAAAAGTGGATCAAAATAATGTAGAGGCAAGATTTGGTAGCTGGTCTCAGGGTCCAGCATCTCCTTCCCAGGCACATATGGATAACTAACATTCATTCTAGTTGTTTACTCTTCATCTGAGGACATCACAGAAACTCAGCTGTATTCACCTGCATAGGCTGAGATGGATAGTCATCTTGCCTGAGTAGACTGTCTGAGCATAGCCTGGAATCACCTCGAATGTTGTATAAAATCAACATGATTGGCAATGACCTGGATCACTTGAATTGGTTGCAGGATATAGCAGAAATCATTGCCATAAAAAGTTCCCTGTGAGTATGAGTATATGTCTGGGAATGGAACAAGGCGTTGGAATGTCCAGAAAAAACTGATACAGTACCCATTTTGTAGTCATCAACATCTAAGGCTTCCCATGGTCCAAATTTTTGCATTTCCATGTATCTTCTGAAAAATCTGTTTTATGAACTGGTTGTACTACTTAAGTTATTTAAATATGTAACTTAAAGAATTTACTCAGCTAATGGAGTCTAATGTCTCCATTGATCTGAATCTTCTAGAACAAAGATAGACAAACTATAGCTGGTGAGACAACAAAGCCTTTATGTTTTTGTATGAACTATAAAGTCAGAATGAGTTTTACACTTCTCAGTAGCTAGGGAGAAAAAAGAGGAATACTTTGTGACATGAAACATGAAGCTCAACTTTTAGCATGCAATCACAGTTTTATTGATCACCAGCCATATCCACTTGCTTATGCATTGTCTACGGCTGCTTCCTCACTGCAAAAGCAGCATGATGTAGTTGCAATAGAGACTATGTAGCTTAGAATGCCTAAAATATTTATCATGTTGCTACTTACAGGACCAATTTCCAGACAGATCTATAATGTGCATCTACTTTTCTTATGCAAACTCTGTGATGACAAGACTTTTCCTGTTTGTTCCAAGTACTTAGAAGGAGCTTTTTAATAGATGTATTGAAGAAAAAAGAGCAGGGAATGAAGAGCTTGTCAACAAGCTATTGCTATCCATGAAGAATGAATTAAAGT
>NW_008358642.1:1972055-1977536 GCF_000622305.1 Nannospalax galili | reverse complement strand
TTATATAATAAAATATCTTAGGATCTACACAAGCCCTTTTCAACTGACTTCATCTTTCTTTCTTCCTTGATTATACACTCTAGTCACATCCAATATCCATCACTCTGTGCCTTGTTTGTGCTGTTTTTTACTTTCTTAATAATTTTACTCTCTGAAAACTACAATGTCCACTACTGAGTCTTACAATATGTTGTCCATTCTAAAGGTCAAAATTCAACCACGCCCCTCTACACAGTTTTCTCTAGCCTATGCTATTTAAACAAATGGATTCATCCCCTAGACTCCCACATGTAGCCACAATCAGTCACTAATTTAAACATACTGTAATTAGTTTTAAGTATTTTGCTTCTTAACATAATTATGAGCATTTTAAAAGCAAAGGATGATGATATTTAATTGATTGCTCTACTCAACTGAGACATACTACAGTCATTCAATAACTATTTGATAAACAGACCAATATCTAACAAACGGGCTTTGGATGCAGATCAATTGCAGAGCACTTCTTAACATATGCATCATTCTGAGTTCTAGGCTTAGCACAAAATAAAATAAAACATAAAGTACATAAAAATAAAATAAATAAAATAATAAATTAATGGCCTCACTGTGTTTAACACTAGGAAAGATTCCATTGACTCATATGACTATACATTTATCTTAAGAAACCTACTCACCAAATTAAATAGTATTATACTAAGGTGAAAATTACATAAAATTAAAATAAATAAAATAATCAGTGAACAACCTCATTATGTTTAACACTAGAAAAGTTTCAGTTGACTATTATGACTATACTTTTATCTTAAGAAACCTATTTACATAATTACATAATATTATCACTAAAGTGAAATTTTTAACACCCCATGTCAAAAAAATACTTTTATGCAAAGACAGCAGCAGAAAAATCAATGTATAGGCTCTTGATGTAACAGGTGAAAGAAGACCATTATGCCTGCCTGGAATATGGGGGCAACTAAGGATTGAGACCAGGACTGTATGCATGTTAGCCAAACACTCTGTCACAGAGCTATCTACCCAGCTTCGTTTTGCCTTTTCATTTTGAAAAAGAATATATTTTTTAGTAGCTCAGGTTGACCTAAACTTACACTATAGCCCAAATAGGCCTTGATCTTGTGATCTTCCTGCCTCAAGCTCCTGAGGAACTGAGTTACAGGCCTGCATCACTGGGCTGAGCAATTACACATTCTGAATTAACTTTTAATATGCTTGTTAAAAAGCAAGAAATACCCAATGTAATACACAGGAAAATCACCTAAATCTACCAAAACTAAAATCATCACAATAATAATGTTTTAAATTTATGCAGAAATTCATAAAATGTTATTTAAATTGAAAAATTAAACAATCAGTAATTAAATGTATGATCTGTAATTTTCAGGGCTATAAGAACAGTTTTATATCTAAGAATTTACAAAATTGCTGAACTTAAATGCTTAAAAAGTATACCGGTGCCCGTCCTCACCTCCCTTTGCTTCCTGGGCTGCACAACCTCAGGTGTCCTGGTGCCAGCAACGTTCCTCAGTAAGTCAAGCATGCCAACCACACCTTGACTCTCCCAGCCTCTTTCACCCTCCCAGCTCCCCTGCTGTGTCTTTCCCTCTAACCTGGGTACTGGCCCATTACTTGTCTTGGCACCCCAGACACCTGGGCTAACCTCTCAACCCAGAGCCACTACTCCTTCCTGATCCTTTGCACCCAGACCAACCCAGTTCCTGGTCCTACCCTCACCTCCCTTTACTTCCCTGGGCTGCACAGCCTCTGGGCATCCTGGTGCCAGCACCTTTCCTGGGTAAGTCCAGGGCCCCCTTGCCTTGAATCCCCCAGCCTCTTTCACCCTCTCAGCTCACTCACAGTGTCTCTCCTCCTAGCCTGGGTACTGGCCCATTTCTTGTCTTAGAACACCGGACACTGGGGCTAACCTCTTGGCCCAGAGCCACCACTTCTTCCTGATCCTTTGTACCCAGACCAACCCAGTTCCTGGTCCTACCCTCACCTCCCTTTACTTCCTAGGGCTGCACAGCCTCCAGGCTTCCTGTTGCCAGCACCTTTCCTGATCCCCAGGAGCCCTCTGGGCCTGATCCTACACTCACCTCCCTTTGTTTCCATGGGATGAACAGCCTCCTGCTTCCTGGTGCCAGCAGCTTTCCTGGTTAAGTACAGCAGCACCCACCATGCCCTGACTCCCCCAGCCTCATTCACCCTCCCACCTCCCCTCCTAGCCTGGGTAATGGCCTATTTCATGTCTTGGGACTGCAGACTCCTGGACTGACCTCTAGGCCTAGAATCCCCTCTGCTTCCGGATCCTTTGTATCCGACCCAGTTCCTCCCAGTAGTCGGCAGGAGCCCTGGGGGCTTCGTCCCACCCCTATTCCCTTTGCATTCCTGAGACCAACATCTTTCCTGGGCCCTGTTCCCAGGCCAACCCAGCCCCCCAAAATTCCAGAGGGCAGCATCTTTCCTGGAGGGATCCAGACCTTGGGAGAAAGCCTGAAAGCATCTGAGCCTAATCTCACTTGGGCACTGTGAGAACTCCTGAAGACAAAAGCAATTAAGCTGCTCCAATATAAAACTAAAAGAGAGACCCTGAAGCCTAGACCAACCAGCTTTTCATGCCCAACAAGTAAACCATTAAGGCATATAAAGTTTACAAAAAGAAGCAGATCTAAATTCAACAAAGGAAGGCTTGAGACTCATACAAGAATCAGAAACTACTTAAGAAAGTCACATGTCAAAGTCACAGAGAAAAAAAATAATAACATGAAAAACAAAATAATATATCCTTACCAAGTACTAATAGTCCTCTAGAGGAGTATAATGAGGACCCCCTAGATAACACAGGACATGGAACTCAAAAGAACAATTATAAGCATGATAAAAGAATTCAGTGAATTTAAAGAACACACAAAGAAATCAAAGAACTGAGGAAGATAGGGATAAACTTCTGGATGAATTCAGAAGAGTTAGAAAAATTGAAGAATACTCAGGACAAGAAAAGAAACTCTCCACAGTACATCATAGTAAAAACACTATATGTTCAGAAGAAAGAGACAATACTGAAAGATGCAAAAGAAAAACAAGTCACATATAAAGGAAAACCCATTAGGATTACAGCTGACTTTTCAGTGCAAACTATGAAAGCCAGAAGAGGCTAGAACAAAGTATTCCCAGTGTTAAATGACCACAGATGTCAACCCAGATTACTTTACCCAATCAAAGTGTCTATTATAGTTGAAGGGGAAAGAAAAATCTTCCATGACATAAACAGGCTGAAAGAATTCATGTCCACAAAACCAGCCCTTCAGAGAGTTCTTGAAGCAATACAAAGAGCTGAAGAAAGGAATGACTACACACAATGGGTTTCAGAAAGAAATTTAATGAAGGTGTAACTGTGGAGATGAACAGCTATATCAAGAATGTGAACAGAAATAAAAATGACAGGATTCAATGCACATCTTTCGTTAATAACTTTAAATATCAATGGACTGAACTCCCCAGTCAAAAGATACAGACTAGAAGATTGGATTAAGAAACAAAACCCATCTTTTTGTTGTCTGTAAGAAACTCATCTCACTTTGAAGGACAGATATCTTTTCACCTTAAGTGAAAGGATGGAAAAAAATATACCAAGCAAATGGTACTAAGAAAAAAGCAGGCGTAGCAATCCTAATATCGGACAAAATAGACTTTAAACTGAAAATAGACACCAAACTAAAACTAATCAGAAGAGATAAAGAGGGCCACCTCATTCTGATCAAAGAAACAATTAACCAAGAAGATATTACAATCATGAACATATATTCACCAAACTCTGGTGCACCCAACTTCATAAAAACAGTACTACAGGACTTAAGACCCAGATCAATACCAACTCATTCATAGTAGGGGACTTCAGTACCCCATTGTCTCCATTAGATAGGTCAGCAGGACAGAGAATTAACAGAGAGACATCTGAATTAAACAACCTAACATAGACCTAACAGATATCTACTGAATATTCCACCCAAGCACCAAAGAATATATTTTCTATTCAGTGTTCCATGGAACCTTCTCTAAAATTGACCATATACTGGGGGCACAAAACAAACCTCAATAAATCCAAAAAGATTGAAATAATTCCATGCATTCTATCAGACCACAGTGCAATAAAGCTTAAAATCAACACCAGAAGAAACTCTACTAACCACATGAACACATGGAGATTAAACAACATACTCCTGAATGATGAATGGGACAAGGGAAATTAAGAAAGAAATAAAAGTGTTCCTGGAACTAAATGAAAAGGACAATATAACATAACAAAACCGCTGGGAACACATTGAAAGCAGTCTTTTGAGGAAAGTTTATAGCTCTAAGGGCCTACATTAAAAAAAAATCAGAACACAAATAAATGACTTAACACTGCAACTCAAGACACTTGAAAAGCAACAACAAATGAAACCGAAACCCAGCAAACAAGAAGAAATAAAATCAGGGCAGAAATTAATGAAATTGAAACAACAACAACAACAAAAAAAAAAAAAACAATGCAAAGAATCAACAAATCCAAGAGATGGTTCTTTGAAAAGATAAACAAGATTGATAGACCGGTAGCCCAGTTAACCAAAAGAAAGAAAGAGCACCTCCAAATCAATGAAATCAGAGATGAAAGGGGAAATATCACAACAGACACAAAAAAGATTGAGAATATTATAAGGGAATACTTTAAAAACTTATATGCTACTAAATTTGACACCCAAAAGAAATGGAGAGGTATCTAAAAGCATGAGAATGACCACAACTAAAGCAAGAAGAGATTAACAGCTTAAACAGACCCATAACACATAAGGAAATTGATACAGTAATACAAAACTTCCTGACTGAAAAAAGCCCAGGACCTGATAGATTTACTAGCAGAATTCTACTAGACATTTAAAGAGGATCTATATCCAATGCTACTTAACTTATTGAAAAAGAAAGAAATGGAGTGAGAACTTCAAAATTCCTTCTATGAAGCCAGCATTACTCAAATACCAAATCCAGGTAAAGATAGAACCAAAAAAAAAAAAAAAAAACTATAGACCCATATACTTAATGAACATAGGTGCAAAAACTCTCAACAAAATACTTGCAAACCACATACAGACACACATCAAAAAGATCATCCACCATGACCAAGTTGGCATTATTCCAGAGATGCAGGGATGGTTCAATACACGTAAGGCAATAAACATCATAAATCATATAAATGGGCTCAAAGACAAGAACTACATGGTCATTTCAATAGATGTAGAGGAAAGCCTTTGACAAAAGTCAACATGCATTTATGTTCAAAGTCCTAGAGGGAATTGCACTGGAGGGAACACACCTCAGCATAATTAAAACTATATACAACAAACAGACAGCCAACATCTTTCTAAATTGAGAAAAACTGGAAACATTCCCATTAAAATCAGTAACCAGACAAGGAGGTCCACTATC
>NW_008358642.1:1966290-1971792 GCF_000622305.1 Nannospalax galili | reverse complement strand
GGAGTAATAATTGGAAAAGAAGAGATCAAATTACCCCTTTTTTGCAGATGATATATTATATCTGAGAGATACCAAAAATTCTACCAGAAAACTCCTAGAAATTATTAACAAATTCAGTAAAGTGGCAGGTTACAAAATTAATCTACAAGTCTGTGTCCATTCTACATACCAATATTAAGCAATTAGAGAAAGAGTACATGGAAACACTCCCCTTCAAAATAGCTGCAAAAAGAAATTATCTCAGAATAAACCTGACCAAAGATATTAAAGACCTCTACAATGAAAATTTTAAATCATTAAAGAAAGAGATTGAGGAAGACATCAAAGATGGAAGGACCTCTCATGCTTACGTATTGGAAGAATTAATATTGTGAAAATGACCATCCTACCAAAAGCCATTTATAGATTCAGTGCAATGCCAATCAAAATCCCCATGACATTTTTCATAGAATTGGAAAAAAAAAAAATCCTAAGATTCATATGGAAGCACAAAAGACCTAGGATAGCCAAAGCAACCCTGAGCACTGAGAGCAATGCTGGGGGAATTACTATACCAGTTATTAAATGGTGTTACAGAGCTGTAGTCATAAAAGCAACATGGTACTGGCAGACAAATGACCCATAGATCAATGGAACAAAATGGAAGACCCAAATATGAGTACATTCAACTTCAGCCACCTGATATTTGACACAGGGTCCAAGATAATTCACTGGAGGAAGGACAGTATGTTCACCAAATGGTGAGGGCAAAACTGGGTCTCCACCTGTAGAAGAATGAAACTAAACCCCTATCTTTCACCTCCAAATGGATCAAAGACCTCAATGTGAAGCCTGAAACTCTGAAACTGTTAGAAGAAAACATTGGCATTAACCTATAAGATATAGGTGTAGGAAACGATTTTCTAAATTGAACATCAATTGCTCAGGAAACAAGGGCAAGAATTAACAAATGGGACCTCATTAAACTAAAATGCTTCTGTACATCAAAGGAAGCAACCATGGAAGTGAAGGGAAAACCCACAGAATGGGAGAAAATCTTCACCAGTGACACATCTGACAGAGGATTTAACATCCAGAATATATAACAAAATAAAAAAACAAAGAATCAAGAAAGGAAATAACCCAATTGAAAGATGGGTTAAGGAACAGAACAGAGAGTTCTCAAAAGAAGAAATAAAGATGGCTAAGAAGCATCTTAAAAGGTGTTCACTATCACTAGTAATTAGGGAAATGCAAATTAAAACCACTTTAAGGCTTCATCTTACCCCAGTCAGACTGGCTAAGATCAAGAGAACAAATGATACTAAATGTTGGAGAGGATGTGGGGGAAGGGGAATACGCATTCACTGGTGGTGGGATTGCAATCCTCTTCAACCCCTATGGAAAGCAGTGTGGAGAACTCTTAATAAACTACAAATGAACCTACCATTTGACCCAGTTATACCACTCCTATGCATATACCCAAAGAACTCATCATATTGCGGAGATACTTTTACATCCATGTGTGTTGCTCTTCTTTCCACAATAGCTAAGAGATCGAAGCAACCTAAGTGTCCCTCAACTGATGAGTGGATAATGAAAATGTGGTTCATTTATATGATGGAGTTTTACTTAGCAGTAAAGAAAGATGAAATCATGAAATTTGCAGGTAAATGGATGGAACTAGAAACTGTTATACTAAGTGAAGTAACACAGACTCAGAAAAAAAAAATACATATGTTCTCCCTCATATGCAGATCCTAGAACCAAACCTTGATAAGTGAGTATGTATCCAGACATAACTACAGGAACCAGCACAATGAAAAGGAACCAGAGAGGTAAAGGAAAAGAAAGAATCTGAAAGAGAAGAACAGTAGGAAACAGGTGTTAACAGGAGAGATATGCATAAAAATGGGGTTATTTTAAGGGGAGGGGGAGGGAAGGTTATACAAGGAACCTAGGGGATAAAGAGAAAGAAGGAGCTCAAGAGAGGTGGGACCATAGGAGAAAGGTATCATTAAGGGAAAAATGGGGGCACCTTAAATGGAGAAACCATGGGGAAAGGGTTAGACAGTGTGAGAGATAAATAATGCCTAGCTAGTTTTAAAAAACCAGAGGGAACCATATTAGTTCAACCTACTGACAAATTATATAGACAACTAGATTAAGGAATACAATATATTTCTAGGCAAGGTTTATCTGAGAGTGCTTGGTCTTTGCCCAAGCTTTATATATATGGCACATCGTAATTAAAAGTACCAGACTGGTGGATCTAACCTTCTTGGATGTTTAACAGCCATACTTTGAGGCCTATACCTATTTGGTCAAACAGAAATAAAGGACAGTTTTTGCTCCTTACCCTCCTAGGTTCCTAAGTTCCAGGGGACTATAAGCATCTCTCAAAATGTCCTGTAACTGTGGTGAGTTACCTACCCTCTTGATCAAGGAGTGTCCTAGTCTGTTTCTTCATAGCTGTGACAAAATACTCTGACCAATACCAACTTGGGGAAGAAAGGGTTTATTCAGCTTACATCTCCCAGGTCACAGTTCATCAGGGAGCCCAAGGTAGGAACTCAGGGCAGGATCCTGGGGGCAGGATCTGGAGCACAGGCCATGGAGGAACGCTGCTTCCTGGCTTGCTCCCCTGGCACCTGCTCAGCCTGCTTTCTTATGCAGCACAGGCCCACCTGCCCAGGGGTGGCACCACCCACAGTGGGCTGGGCTATCCCACATCACTCATCAAGAAGATGCCCCTCAGACATGGCCACAGGCCAGTCCAATAGAGGAAATTCCCCAATTGAGGCTCCCTCAACCCAGGTGTGTCATGTTGACACTAAAGCTATCCAGCACAATTGACCCCTTGTCAACTTGACATACAAACATCACTATTAAACCATAAGCTTTCCAATTTTTGTCCCCAAGATATGTTAATATCACAACATTAGACAGCACAACCTTCAAAACCCCACAGTCCTTAAAAAATTCAAGCACTTAAAAGTTCATAGTCTCTTTTAAAAGTCTCTTAACTGTGGGTAGGTGTATATAAAATCCAAAACAAGTACTGTTTTATTTCAAAGGGAAGAATCTGGCACACCTAAGCAAAACCAAAGTCCAGCAAAGTATCTCAAGGCTGGACATCTTGGAGTCACTCATGATCTTCTCGGCTCCAAAGGGTACTGGCAGCTCCACTGCTCTGACTCTGCAGTCTACAGCACACTCAGCTCATCTCGCAGACCCAGACCAGCTCCATTCCACACCTACCGCTGTCCTTGGTGGTCGTCCCATGGTCCCGGCATCTCCAAAAAGCTGGGGTCTCCACTGAAACTGAGGCTACACCTTCACCAATGGCCTCTTCTTGCCTCTTGGGGTTCAAAGCCTCAGAATCGCTCCATGACCCCTTCAATCCTGGGGTCCTTGGTGCAACTGAAGCACACTTTCACTATGGCCTTTCTTGGCCTCTCAGAGTGTGAAGCCTCAGCTGCTCTCTGTGACCCCTTCATGCTTTCAACACCAGAACCATGCAGGAGACTCTTACACATTACCAAGTCCTGCTTCCAGCTTGAAATAGAGGTGCAGGTCCCCTCTGTGTGCTACCCTGTGGAAATACCTCCCAGAAGACTACCACCATGATGCTGGCATCTTCTTACTTACAGCTGATTTTTTAGCCACAGCTAACCAGCATCAATTGTCCCAGGAAAGCAAAGGTTTTGCTTCAGGTTCTGGTCTCTTCTTAATCACAGCTGATTCTTCAGCCCTAGCTGACCAGAACCCACAGATTCTCAATTCAAAATATCAAAGGAACAGCTCCAATAGTCTCCACCTCCCTTTGAAGCTTCACAAGCCAGGCCTCCATTGTCTATAACTCTTATAGCATAACTTTTCCAAGCTCCACAGCAACAAACTCTGAGCAAGCAATAGCTTTTCCAGCCCAAATTTCCAAACACTTCCACAGTCCTCCCCAAAACACCAAGGTCAGGTCTGTCACAGCAATATCCCTCTCCCCGGTACCAATTTCTGTCCTAGTCTGTTTCTTCATTGCTATGACAAAATACTCTGAACAATACCAACTTGGGGAGGAAAGGATTTATTCAGCTTACATCTCCCAGGTCACAGTTCATCAGGGAGCCCAAGGTAGGAACTCGGGGCAGGTTCCTGGGGGCAGGATCTGGAGCACAGGCCATGGAGGAACACTGCTTATTGGCTTGCTCCCCTGGCACCTGCTCAGCCTGCTTTCTTATGCAACACAGGCCCACCTGCCCAGGGGTGGCACCACCCACAGTGGGCTGGGCCCTCCCACATCACTCATCAAGAAGATGCCCCTCAGACATGGCCACAGGCCAGTCCAATAGAGGCAATTCCCTGATTGAGGCTCCCTCAACCCAGGTGTGTCAAGTTGACACTAAAGCTCCAGCACAAGGAGGCTGAGGAGACCCCCACCAGATGGACTTGAACCAGTGTCTAGTCTACAAAGAGGAGGGTCAACACAGAGGAAACATTTCCTGCATGCTTACAAGCGAAGCCAGTCATTGTTGAGCTGGACCTTTGACTTATCGTCACACAGAAAGAACTGGTAAAAGAATGAAGCCAGGGACTCCTCCCACACCCAAGTTACTCCCGAGAAACTGATCCTTAAAACACCTTAAGAGTAAAAATAAATTGGTTTATCTGGGTCAATTGTAGGGTCTTAAACACCCAAAAGGAAAGTACAACTGCTAGATCAATGGGTCAATAATTTTTTTTAAGAGTCCATATGTATAGCAAAATGCTACATAACAAAAAACAATGCCAGACAGGGCATACCTTCTTTTGAGTCATTGGCCAGGATGGCCCAAAAGACTCCCAGACAGTAATCTAGCATAGAACTGGGACAATGAACAGCAGACCCCAATCTTATCTAAAGGAATATTGAAAAGTGATTGATGCTAGATGAGGAACAGCTGATCTTCCTAAAACAAGCCTCTCTAGATAGGCTGACTAGATTCATCAGATGGATAAGCACTGGGGAATGGCTGGGGTGCTGACAACACAGTGGACAGTAACAGGGATGACAGAGTATATAGGCTCCAGTGGGGTGGGGAGGCTATAGAAGCATGCCATTTGGAAAGTGGGTATATAGATGAATAAGATTGTTTGGGACGTTCTGTATGACATACACACATACACAAAAGAAATCAACAAATTTTAGAAAGACATATTTGAGGAGGACACATAAAAATTTACTTCATGTTAATTAGTAGAGGTGATAAACATTACCACTGAAATCTCCCTCTTGGCTTTATAGACATAGTCAGGTGCCAAGGATCTAAATGTAACTGACTGTGACTAGTAATAATCAGATACTAGAGATTAAAGACACATATGCAAACATCTAAGTTAGTAGCATTAAAAATGTAGGAAACAGCATATTTTAAAATGAAATGGAGATCTTTTTAAATATTAAAAACTCATTCAATTTTATGTCTTACAGGGTTTACACTGAGTTCAATATTGTATAACTGTATTAATTCAACTGTGAACCTAGAA
>NW_008358642.1:1911366-1966146 GCF_000622305.1 Nannospalax galili | reverse complement strand
ATGATAGTGGTACCAGAAAAAAAGGTATGGATAAACAATTAAATTTGGCAGGGAAAATTGCAAGTCATTAAATTCCTTAATGAACACAGTACAGCAAAATAGCCAGGTAGATATAAAGGCACAGATATTGAATTTCCCTTCTTAATGAGATAATCTGCATTTTGTAGTGTTATTTTTAATCACAGGCTTTCTGAGACTTTCCCCATAGTTCATCAACCCTGCAGATATCTTTGTAGAAAGCACTGGGAGGCACTTTTATTTCATGTTTCTAAGCCTAATAGCTATTATTTCCAGAACCATTTGATCTGTTTAGTTTGAAGAAAAGTATCCTTAAATAGTTCACTGGTATTGTAATTCTTTAAAATTAAGACAGTCCTATGGAAGGATTATTGTCAGGGTATTCAGTTTCACAGTAACTAAAAAATAGGCAGTTAAAAGCTGTTGAAAGTAAGCTGTGTATCCCAAGGCTGTTATTTACTATCTTCCGAGACAACCTAAGATCCCTTACTATGAGATTCTTTTACTCAGAGAAGAGTAATGTCATGGTTTGATTTTATTGTTTGTTTTCTCTATAAATGCAAGTCTCTGTAACTACTAACTTTGTTATGGTGATATTTCAATCAATTATCTCTTCAAATATTAGTAATAAAAGTGATTCTCAAGTTAACCTATCTAAAACTTCTTCCAAATTCATCATTTAAGATATTTGATACTATCCCAGTGTGAAGAAAAAGTGTTTAACAATCAATATGTTGACAATTAATCACCATCATTTTTCTCAAAAGTTTTGAAGTTACTCTGAGTCATGATAAAAATACACTCAATAAAAAGGAAAGAGCACCTGGACATGCAGAACTTTCATCTCAACATTGTTCAAAGAGGTCTTCAAAAACAACTATGTTGTAGAAATCTTGGAGATAGGTGAGTCCTAGATGCTGCATTTCATACTACCTGTGATCTTTCTGAACTTTATGATACTGGTGGATTTACCTGCCTGTAAGCTCCAGCTTACATAGGCTCTGGATGTGAGAAATCTCTATTGGCTCCTCAATATCTGCTTCCTCTTTCCATAGATTTCATAACTGGTTGTAAGGTAATAGAAAGTAAATACTTCATTTTTTCTCTAAATCAAATTTGAACTAAAGAATATGGGCATTCCTTTCCTTCTCTCTTCCTTTACCTAGTGAATATGTGGGCCTGTGGACATAAAGTGAACAATCTAAGCCATATGCAAGAGGTTGGTACTCTAATGATATGAAATGGTTAAAGAGATGGCAAGTACATTGCTCTTGGTAGTTTAATCATTTTCACAACAGTTCTACCAATCCGTGTGCACAGGAGGCCTTTCTATCTTCTAGTGTATCTTCTTCAATCTTATTCTTCAAAGATTTCAATTTTTCATTGCAGAGATGTTTAACATCTTTGATTAGGCTCATTCTCATTTTTTTTGAGGTCACTGTGCTTGAAAAGTGTTTCTATGATCGTTTTCTCTGACTGCTTGTTATTGGTATATGGAAAGGCTACTGATTTTCATAAATGTATTTCATATGCTGTTATTTTTCTAAGTGTTGATCCTTTTGAGAAGTTTTCTGATGGAATTTTTGTGATCTCTTGCATATAATATCATATCATCTGCAAATAGGGATAATTTGATATATTATTTTCCAGTTAGTACCCCTTTAATTTATTTTTCTCATCTTCCTGTTTTAGCTAGGGTTTCAAGCACTACATTGAAAAGGAATGGGGACAGTATACTGCCCTGTCTCATTTGCCATTCTAATGGGAATGCTTTGAGATTTTCTCCATTTAGAATTATGTTGGGTGTGGGTTTGTTGTATATAGCCTTAATTGTGTTGAGATATGTTCCCTCTAGTCTAATTCTCTCTATGATTTTTATCATGAATGTATGTTGGATTTTGTCAAAGGTCTTTTCAGCATGCATTGAAATGATGTTTTTAAGTCCACTTTTAGTGTTTATTACATTGGTTTACCAACACTGCATCTCTGGAATAAAGCCAACTTGATCATGGTGGATGATCTTTTTGATACACGTCTATATGCGGTTTTCAGTATTTATTGAGAGTTTTTGCACCTATGTTCATTAGGTATGTTGGCCTATAGTTTTCTTTATTTTACTTTGTTGTTGTTGTTATTGCCATTACCTGGGTTTTGGTATTAGATAATTATAGCAATACTGGATTCATAGAAGTTTTAGAGTTCTCCCTCTTTTCTATGTTTTTTTTCTTAATTTAACTAGCATTGGTTGTAATTCTTCTTTGAAGGTGTTGTAAAATTCTGCTATGAATTCATCTGAACCTGGAAACTTTTCAGTCTCCTTAATTGTTATGGGTCTAATAAGTTGTTGATGTCCTCTTGGTCTAACTTTGGCAGTTTCATTGAATTTAGAAATTCATTTCTTTTAGATTTTCTAATTTAACAAAGTATGGAGTTTTAAACAATCACTACGCTCTTTATTACTTTGGTGTCCATTGCAATGTTTCCCTTTTCATCTCTGATTTTGTTGATTTCTATTTGCTCTTTTTTTTTTTCCTTTTGGATAGCTGGGATTAAGGTCTTAATTATCTTGTTTATCTTTGGAAAAACAAGCTCTTAGATTCATCAGTTCTTTGAATTTTTGTTTCTATTTTATTGATTGATGCTCTAATTATTATTTTTCTTGTCTGCTGTGTTTGAGTTTTGATTGCCCTTGTTTTTCCTGATTCTTGAGTTACACTGTTAAATTATTTGTTCTATACATTCACTTGCAAATTTCATAATTTCATCTTTCTTTACTGCTGAGTAGAACTTCCTTGTGTAAATGTACCACATTTTCATTATCCGTTCCTCAGCTGAGGGACACTTAGGTTGCTTCCATCTCTTAGCAATTGTGAAAAGAGCAGCAACAAACACAGATGTACAAGTGTCTCTGCAATAGGATGAGTTATTTGTGTATACGCCAAGGAATTGTATATCTGGGTCAAATGGTAAGTTCACTTATAATTTTTTAATGGTTCTCCACACTGCTTTCCATAGGGGTTGAACAAGTTTGCAGCCCCACCAGCAGTGGATGAGCATTCCCCTTAACCCACATCTTCTCCAACATTTGGTATCACTTGTTCTTTTGATCTTAGCCAGTCTGACTGGGCTAAGATGAAATCTTAAAGTGGTCTTAATTTGCATTCCCCTAACTACCAATGATGTTGAACACCTTTTAAGATACTTCTTAGCCATCTTTATTTCTTCTTTTGAGAACTCTCTGTTCAGCTCCTCATGCCATCTTTTGTGTTACTTCCTTCCTTGATTCTTTGTTTTTTGAGTTCTTTATATATTCTGGAACAAGAAGCTGTTATACTAAGTGAAGTAACATAGACTCAGAAAAACTCACAATGTATGTTCTCCCTCATATGTGGATCCTAGCACCAAATCCTTATAAGTGAGTATGTATCCAGACATAACTAGAGGAACCAGGATAATGAAAGGGAACAAGAGAGGTAAAGGAAAGGAAAGAACCTGGAGAGAAGAACAGCAGGAAACAGATGTTACTAAGGGAGATATGGATAAAAATGGAGTTATTTAAATGGGAGAGGAGAGGGAGGGCTATACAAGGAAACTTGGGGATAAAGAGGAAGAAGGAGCTCAAGAGAGGTGGGACCATAGGAGAAGGGTATTATCAGGGGAAAACTGGGGAAAGAAAATGAGGGCAATTTAAATTGGTACACCATGGTGGAAGGCTTAGACAGTGCGAGAGATAAATAATTGCCTAGCTATTTTAAAAAAACCAGAGGGAACCATATTAGTCCAACAACCTACTGACAAATTATACATACATTATCTCTACATAAGTCCGTGTGTATAGCTAAAGGCTACATAGCAAGCAACAGTGCCAACAGGAGAAACTTTTCTTTGAGTTGTTGGCCTGGGTGGTCCAAGATAATTCAAAAATTATTCAGGCTATTGCCACAGCCTTTGATGGCTTCCCAGAACTTGAAGTTAAGACTTTGCTGTCAAAGACAGATCATACATCGGATACATGATTTGGAGAAATAGAGTTGCAACTGACCTGAAAGCCACTTCCCATCAAGGTGAGCTCTCATAGCTTTGGAGAACACTATGAAAGTGCCAAGGGAAAACATCAACGAATGATTCAGCACCAGCTTCAAGACCAAATAACCACATAAATGTCCATCACAACATACATCATTGGTCTGGTAGTGGCGCTTTTATCTTGGAGGCATTCAATAGTTACCTAATTTGACTAAAAGCCCACTCAAAGGGAGGAAACTCAAGTGTGGTACTGTAACATAATCTAATACACATGGCCGGAGTGGTCATAGAACTTAGAGAAAATCCCAAAACTCTCACATAGCTAGACTAATGTGATTTCTTACTATGTATGAAATATGTATCCTTGTATTTACAGACAAATATCCCAGTCACCACTCATCAAAGAAGCTCATTTTGCAGCAATCAGAGCCTAAAACCAAGTACCACAACTGGTCACATGTGGACATTTTCTATGAATTGCCCAGGCCTAAGGGACATATCTGCAGTGCAACCTCTATACATAAGGCTCATGGAACATAGAACAGGTATAAAGAAGAGGACACTAAAGAATCAGTTCTCAATAATGAAGCCCCCTCATGCAGCAGGGGCCAGGAACACAAAAGGTCACAAATGGCCAAAGTGTAGAGATCGAGTCTGACGAATAATGGTTCTTGGACATGACCCCTTTATTAAACTTCATCCATCCAAGGCTCAGGGACCATCGAAGAGGACCATCGAAGAGGAAGCAGAGAGATTGTAAGAGCCAGGGAGGGTGTGCATGACCATATGGAAACAGAATCTTACAAGCTCCTGGGAACTTGCAAATATGTTTCTAAGGCATAGGTTTCAGCATACACAAGTCCCATGAAACCTCAGACAGTAACCCAGCATAGAACTGGGAAAATGAAGGGCAGACCCCAATTTTATCTGAAGGAATGTTGGCAACTGATTGCTGCTAGATGAAGAAGAGCTGATCTTCTTAAAACAAGGGGCTCTACATAGGCTGACTAGATGCAGTGGATGGACTTGCAGTGGGGAAGAGCTGAGGACAGTGACAAACCAGTGGGCCTTACAGGAATGACAGAGTATATAGGTTCCAGGCTGGGGAGGGGGGGATGGCTAGGGTAGAACGCCTGTGGGATGGGTTATAAAGATGATTAAGATTGCTAGGGATTGTAAGGTTGTAAGATTGTAAGATTGTTCTGTATGAAATACATTAAAAAATCAATTAAAAAATTTAAAAAAATATTTATTTGTGCTCATTCTGATTTTTAAACTAGGGGCTTAGAGCTATAAACTTCTTTTTAAGACTATTTTTTAAATATTTTATTATTTTTATTTTATGTGTATGAGTGTATTGCCTGCATGTATGTGAGTGCACCTGTGTCATGCAACACTGTGGAGGCCAGAAGAGGGCTTCGGATTCCCCTGGAACTGGAGTTGAAGGACGGTTCGTAGCCGCCATATGGGTGCTGGAATCAAACCTGGGTCCTCTGCAAGAGCAGTCAATGCTCTTAACCTCTGAGCCATCTCTCGAGCCCAAGACTACTTTTAATATATCCCTGAGGTTTTACTGTATTGTGTTTTCATTTTCATTTAGTTCCAGGAATATTTTTTATTTCTTCTTGATTTTTTCTTAGATCCATTCATTCATTCAGGAGTTTTTAATCTCTATGAGTTTGTTCAGTTAATAGATCTCTTTCTGCTAATGTTAAACTTTATTACATCATGGTCCAATAGAATACATGGAATTATTTCTTATTTTTTCAATTATTTTGTATTTTTTGAGACTTCTTTTGTGCCCCAGTATGTGGACTATTTTAGAGAAAATTCCATGGGTTACTGAGTAGAATGTGTATTCTTTGGTGCTTGGGTGGACTATTCAGTAGATGTCAGTAGCTCAGTGTGATGATATCATTTAATTCAGGTGTTTCTCTATTTATTCTTTGTGCAGATAAGCTATTTGTGGAAAGTGGGGTATTGCAGTCACCTACTATTACTGATTTGATATTCATTTTCTTTATTAAAATTCAATAGTATTCTTTTTGTGAACTTAGATGCACCAGACCTTCTTTATCTCTTTTTATTAATTCTAGTTTGGAGTCTTTTCTATCTGCTATTAGCATAGCAATGTCTCCTTGTTTCTTGTTGCCATTTACTTGGAACATTTTTTTCCCATCTTTTCACTCAACGTTGGTGCCTGTCTTTTAAGGTGAGAAGAGTTTCTTATAGAGCACAAAAATATGGATTTAGTTTCTTAATCCATTCAAATAACCTTTTTTTATTTAAGAATTGAAGTTATTGGTTTTAAAGTTATTATTGAAAGATGTATAAGGTTTACTTTCATTTAATTTTATGTTCATATCCTTAGTCTTATTTTGTTTTTGTTTTTTTTTTAATGATAGCTGCAATTTTTTGTTTGTTTGTTTCCGCAGTCTCGTGGGTATGGCTATCCTTTCTTCAGTGTTGAATTGCTTCAAGTATTCACTGTAGGGCTGGTTTGGTGGACATGAATTCTTTCATAGTTATATCATGGACCTTTTTTCTCTCTTTCAACTATGATAGATAGTTTTGCTGGTTAAAGAATTCTGGGTTAGCATCTATGGTGTTTAGAATTTGGAATACATTTCCTGATGCTCTTCTGGTTTTTATGTTTGCATTAAAAAGTCAGCTGTTATCTGATGAGTTTTCCTTATATAGAATTTGTTGTTTTCTTTTTTGTCCTGTATATTTAGTGTTTTTGCTATGGTCTGTCATGGGGAGTTTCTTTTCTGATCCTAGATTTTATTCTTTGTGTTTCTTATATCTATATGGGTATATCCATCTTTAATTTAGGTAAGTTTTCTTCTATAATCCTGTTGAAGACCTGGTCAATGCCATTGATCTGACATTCTTCTTCCTCTACACGTATAATTTGTAGATTTGGTTTTAATGGTGTCCTGCATATTCCATTCCAGTGGCTTCTTAATTTTTTTCAAATTTTTTGCTTGAGCTGTCCAAATCTCCAATTTTATCTTCAAGTCTTGAAAGTCTGTTTTCCATGTGATTTATTCTGCTGATAAGATTTTCTCCTGTCTTTTCTAATTGACTTATTTAGTCTTTCAATTCCATCTTCATCTCAGGTCAGGTTTTCCTCAATATTTCTTTCTTTTGTGAATTCACGTTTCAAATCTTGAATTGTCTTTTTCATTTCATTTAACCATATGTTTTTATATTTTGGAGACGTAAGTCAGGAATTTATTCCTTTTTCTTTTAGCCCCTTGAGGTGATTGTGTTCTTTAAAATCCTTGAATTCTTTGATTGTGTTTATGATTGTTCTTTTGAGTTCAGTTTCCTAACTTTCCTCTGGTTAGTTCTCATTGTAGAAACTCCTATAGGCTTGGTAGGATTTGGTAGGATCATATTATCTTGTTTTATTATTTTGTGTTTTTGCATTGTGAGTTGGGCATATTGTCTTATTTTTTGGTTGTGTTCTAGCATGTCTTTGTTAAAAAGAAGTTTGGTCAATTTTTATTATTGTCATGACTTGGTTGATTTCTGATCAGGTATGCATAGATAGCTGCTCTGTGTTTCAGGTTACTACTTGATTTTTTTTTAATTGGAGGGACTGGGTGATTCCAGTCTGATCTTCCATGCCAAGTGGGCAGTCACAACTAGAATTGTGAGCATGGAGATTGGGAAGGGCTAAGCAGGTTCTAAATAGTTCACTATAGGGGGGTCCAGAAAGCTGGACCAGCTGGCCCCTATCCTAGTCCCAGAGATGAAAGATGGCAAAGGAATTCAGGTTCTAACCAGCTCAGCAGGTGAGTCTAGAGCACATAATCAGCAGGTTCCCATGCTAATCCTAGATGGTGCACGTGTGTGTGTGTGTGTGTGTGTGTGTGTGTGTGATTATACACATATATGAAATGAACAAAGGACAAAGTCTGATATTCACATTACTAGTCTTGTGGATAGGTTTGTATCACTTAGGAGGTGGGATGCCCTACATAAACCTGAGCATCATTTATCTCTTATTTAATAGTCCTAACCATTATATTAAATAGCAAGATTCCCAAGTTGGAAACAGATACAACTAAGAGTGAATGCTAGAGAAAAAAATGACCAAATGACAAGGCACTACTGTTTCTCCTGCCTTTCCTGAGCCCCCATGAGCCGAACACAGGTCAATGAACAATGCAGGATCGAAGACACCATTACAATGGAAGAGGCAGAGTAGTTTCTGGATGCAGGTAGCACAAGGAAGTCCAGGCAAGTAGAGAGCCAGTCACACAAAAGATGCAACAGTTTCGTGGTGTGTATTTCTTGTGATGATTAATGACCTTGATATGAGATCTGAAACTTTGAGAGTGCTAGATCAAAACAGGAAAAACATAGGTAAGTATTTATGAACAGAAATCCAATACTATGTCAAATAACCCAAAACAAATGAGATTACCTAAAATTTTAAAAATTCCACACAGCAAAAGAAATAATCATTAGAGTGAAGAGATAGTTTAAAAATGGGGGAAAAGTTTTTGTCAACCATACATCAGACAGGCTACTAATACCTAGAATATGTAAAGAAGTACAAAAACAATCACCAAAAAGATATCTTCCATTCAACAAATGGGCTAATGAATGACTAGACATTTCCCCAAATAAAAGGTACAAATGGATCAGGATGTGGGGAAATAACCCATATTAACCCCTGGTACTAATGAGTGTAAAATTGTGCAGCTACTATGGAAATCAGTAGAAAGATTTTTGAAAAGAAAAATGTACATTACTACCATATTATCTAGCTATGTCACTCCTGTGTATGTAGCCAACGAACTCAGTCCCACCATAGAGATACTTGCACATGATTGTCTATTGCTGCTCTAGTCACAATGGGATGAAAATAAAAACATCCAAAATGTCATCAGTAAATGAAAGTGTGTATATATACTTTATGAATATATACATATTTATGTATATATATATATCCATATATATCCTGTGATATAGGGCCTGCAGGATGGCTCAGTAATTAAAAGTACTTGCCTGATGACTCAAGTTGCATTCCTGGGACCTGCATGGGGGAAGTACAGAATCAATTCCTAAAAGTTGTCCTCTGACATCTACATGCATGACATTGCACTCCCCTCAGATAAATAAACAATGTTTTTAAATTGTGCTACATATACACAAAGGAATGTTATTCAACTGATAAAAATTAAATCTTGACATTTGCAGAAAAATGTGTATCACTATATAAAGGAAAATAAGCCAAGTCAGAAACAAGCCATATGATTTATCTTAGATATAGAATCCAGTTGTGTATGTGTGTGTGTGTGTGTGTGTGTGTGTGTGTGTGTGTGTAGGTAGGTAGGTAGGTAGGTAGGTAGATAGTAGGTAGGTAATGAAACTGGCAGTGCCCACAAGGGGAAAAGAGATCTTAAAGGAGTGGCGGGGGGAGGATGGAGTTCATCAAAAGGGGGTGGATATGGTGAGAACTCTGGGGGAAGAAGACTATTAAGAACAGAATATACATGAAAATACCAAAATGTTACTCATTATTATGTGTTACCTTTTAAAGAGTAATTTTTTAAAAAATATCTCCAGTTGAGAATTAGGCCACATTCATAATCAAAGATAAGGCTAGGTCTGGAGAAACTGAATCCAGCTCAAAGATCTTGAAAACAGAAAAAACGGGTTATACATTCTATTTTTAGTATTTTAAATCATGACCTTGGGCCAAAACAGTTTTGCTATTTCATCCTAATAGCCTTGACCACTCAGGGTTGTTAGAAGAAATTCATACAACAAATATGCTTCATAATTGCTTAGCAAAAGAATTTCATATTCTTTTATTAACTTTCATTTGTTGAATCTCCTAATCTACATATATCTAAAATCTTTAGGCTATCATTAAAAAACCCAGTGTCATATGCCCTCATTAAAGAAGCAATTTAGTTAACTAATGCCATCATATTACAGAACATTCTAACTAATCCGACAAATTTTTCATGACCCCCCAGTGAGACCAGACTTCCTTGTAATTTCTAACAGACAGGCTGACAGAGAAGAAAGAAAAACTTAACTCTGTCACTTCTAAAAGTTCCTTTGCTGGAATTAAGACCTCTATCCCTTTTATAAAATCTATCCTTTAAAGTGAGGCAAAATCACAGATGTCTCAGCATGTAAGCAGTCCCAGTTCCATGTGTAAAACTCCAGAGTGGAAGCACATATCTAACATAACAACCTCTCTTCACTTTTAGCATTTGTCATATTTTTCTGGCTTTAGGATGCTCTTTAACAATAGCATTTTTTTTTTTTTTGAGACAGCATCTCCCTGTAGCCCCAGCTGGTCTGTAACTCGCTTAGAAGTTCAGGCTGACCTCGAACTCACAGTGATCCACCTGCCTCTGCCTCCCCAGTGCTGGGATTAAAGGCGTGCACCACCATGCCCGGCATAATAGCATATTTTTAAGAATTCAGAGTCGGGCTGGAGAGATGGCTCCGTGGTTAAGAGCACTGTCTGCTCTTGCAGAGGACTGCGTTTGGTTCCCAGCACCCACAACCTTCCTGTTAACTCCAGTTCCAGGGGATCCGATGCCCTCTTCTGATCTCCGCAGGCATTGTATAACACGGGTGCAGTAACATGCATGCAGGCAATATACTCATACACATAAAATAAAAATAATAAATAAAATATATTTTAAAAATTTACAGATGAGTAAGTTCCCTGAAGATCTAAATGAAGTCAACATAAGAATAGTGGAATCTACAGCAAGGTGATTTGGGGAATGCAAGCAACCAGGAAAGAAGAATTTCAGGTGTGGAACCCTACTCACTGAAGAACTCTTGATGGGATGGCAACAGGGTCAAGGAAAAAGTCCTGTCGTATTTGAACACACGGATGCCTTTTCCTTACCAATTTGTCTCTTTGCCTTCCAACACTCAAAATGAACGCTATAAAGATGAACCTAGCATTTAAAGAATGCAGTCAAAATGAAGCATGGAAGTAAAGTGTACAGCAATATAGTATAACACAGCAAAAAGCAAATAAGTAAATAAGCAATAAAAGGCCAGCCACATATCCTTTCGTTTCTCCTTTACAGAACTGCAGAAAATCAATGAAATTTATATCCATAGAATACAAAAATAAAATTTAGACTCAGCAAATGTGCAGCAATTTTATAATCACTTCATAATCTTTTTTCCCCACTCTTCTGACACAGGTAAGAGATATCCACTGTCATTAAATTATGAATAAAGAATGAAATCCTTGTTGATCATGCCATCTAGTACCTTTGTAGTTAATGCTTACTCACTTACTAATCATTGTCAATGGCACTACACAGACACACTGAAAACACTCAGCAAGTCCTTGCTGAATGACTAATGAATCTACATAGCGAATGGACATCTACATCTGTGCAAGTGGACAGGTTTCGGAATACACCTCAGAATCACATCACTCATTAAATCTCATCTCCCTCAGATTTGCAATCCTCAGTCAAAATATAATGAACATTCAACTATCTCTAAACAGGAAGGAATTATTTGAAAAGTCTGGGCTTTGTCCATGACCTCCTTGAACAGTATATACCTCAGTGCATCAGCATATCTGTGAACATTTGTCTGCCTCAGTGACCTTAAGCACCTAAGAGCCCTGAGATTCATGGCTCCCAATTGGATGGTCCTTTGTGAATACCTGTCATACCATAACACCTCTGCACGTGCACAAATGACATGGTTTTGTTTGTTTTATAATTCTAGGAATAGAAATATGGCTTTACATGTGTTAGGTACATCTCTAGCCCTTGATGGAAGTTTTAACTCCTTTGTGTATTCTTTATTTGGTCTTCACAAATCACCCAAAGATGAAAAAAAAAAAAACTGAAACAATGCAAGCCACAGAAATAGCCTACACAAAACAGTTTCCCTACGACTTAAAGCTCAGAAAGGAATGCTATACATATCCCTTCCCAGCTACATTGCTAATCGTGGTGTGTACATGAGACGTCACCTAAGTTTGTCGAAAGTCTTCTACCATATCTAACAAAAACTGGCAAACTATTTAGCCCTTCTCTGGTTTTCATACACAGTGCTCTGATGAACAAAGTAGTTTGAATAGCTTTAAACAAGCAAGGAAACCTCTTCTAATATTATAAAAAGAATCCACATGTTGAAATAAAAAGAGAGAATCCAGAATATAATAGATATTCAACAAATTAGTTTTGTTTGATGTATTATTTTTAATAATGAAAATTGAGAAGCAGAGATTGTTTCATATGTATATACAGATGGAAATGCCTAGGAAACATATTTTAGCTTATTTCAGGCATGAGATTTGAAAAATATGTTATGCATAAGGAATATGTGGAGCTCCAAAATTCCCTACAAATATACCAGCAATGTATGAGCACAAAATACATGGAACAGTGAAGACATTTCGACTGTACCTCAAATGTTTTTATTAGCACATAACCAAGATTGGGGTATGGGATTTGTAATACCATACAGCAGTAACACCTTTGTGTAAACATATTATTTTTCCTTGATCAATATCCCTTCATTTAAGGAATTCCACTTTCATAATCCCATCACTGCACCAAAACACCTCAAGAATCTGCATTTCATAATTGTAGGGCCATTTCACAGAATATCATGCTTTTGAAAATAGAAAATTTTCAAATTGTGAACAAGACCATCACAGCTCAAAGCACATCCAGATATGGCTATATCCTAATACAATGGCTATTGAATATAATTTCTTCTGACTGCTTTAGCTGAAGGGATATGGAACATGACTGTCATCCTTCCTAAGAACTGAACAAACAAGACAGTCAGTGTGGGGAAAAAAAGCATAAAAATAATTGAAGGAGGATGAGGCGGAAAGAAGGGGAAATGATGGAAGGAGGGAGACAACATGTCCTGAAGTACAAGTCTCAGTTCTGCTTCCTGTGCTTCCACTCTATTCATTGGCCATGAACTCCAAGGAATTCCCTCTCAGCTCTCAGACCCAGGACTGTCCCTTCTGTGCATAAAGAAATTTGAATTGCTTCTTTCACTTACAAGTGAGAGAGAAACAATACCTGTAGCTGCTTGTTGCATTTATTCCTCTCTGAGCCACCAACTTCTCATTTCTGTTGGTTGAGTTTTCGACACCACCAGAACCAATCTTCTGTATAAACGTCTTCTTATGAAGTAGAATGGTTTCTCTTTTCTTGGGTGGACTCAACTGATAAAGAGCTGAATGGGTTTGGAAAAGAAGTCTTACAGACTTACTTTTAGAATCATCAGCATGTAGATGATAAACAAAGTCACTGAGATGATTAAAGGAGATGGGGAAAGTAATTCAAACGGAAAGAATTTAAAAACAGTGAACTTAATGTATTCTAACTGATGAATTATGATGTACTTTAACTTTGACTCTCAGTTGACTTTGACCTGCAGAATGTTCAAGAAGAGGGCAGAGATGTTTGATAAAAGATCGTAGGATTTGGTCACAATACCTGAGGAGGCAGCACCACTGTGCTGGTTAGTTTTTTATCAATCTGACACAAACTAGGGATACCTGGGAAGAGAGACCCTGAACTGGGTAACTGCCTCCATCAGACTGACCTGTGGCACCTCTGTGGGACATTTTCTTGATTGCTAGTTGATGTTGGAGGGAACAGCCTACCATGGGCAGTGCCATCCCTCAGGTGGCCTAGGTTCCATAGGAAAGCAGGCTGAGCACAGGTGAAGGGAGCAAGCCAGTACACAGTGTTCTTCCATGCTTCAGCTTCTGCCTCCAGGGTCTTGCCTTGAGTTCCTGCCCTCACTTTCCCCAATGATGAATTATGATGGGGATGAGTAAGTCAAGTGACCTCTTTTATCCTCAAGTTGGTTTGGATCAGAATGTTTTATCAAAGTAATAGAAAATTAACTAATACACCAAATGAATCAACTCAGTCTAAGTCTTACTCAGTCTTTGCATTTTTAATTAGGCAACATCAGTCTTTGTGGCTGTTCTAGTTTGCTTTCTGTTGCTGTTATTAGAACACTGACCAAAAACAACTTGCCTCACAGATACAGCCACTGGCTAGTCCAATAGAGGAAAATTTTCAGTTGAGGTTCCCTCTTCCCAGGTACATCAAGTTCACAACTGAAGCTATCCGGCACATCTGTATATACTGCAGACCTCTTTCCACATCCTTCACATCCTTGGACCTTATTTTGCATCTGTATGAAGTTAAATTATAGTAACACTCTCATAACTGGTTTTGACAAAGCAGGTGACATGATATATGAAAAGTGTCAAGCTCTTGCTAATGGTGAGACTAAAGTAGCTACTAATTGCCAATGATACTGTAACACACAGAAGGCTAGCACAAGACTGACCTATTGTAATGCTTTATATAGATATAAAATAGACACATGACAGAAATCCTATAAACAGAAGAACAAAGAATAAATATAAACAAAAATACTTGAGATCAACTGATTTTGTTGTCAAACATGTTTTTGATCTCTGCCTATTATTCTGTTTCTGGTTATTTTTCAGTTCTTTCCTGTTTGCTGCCGACAGTTTACTCCAAAATGCTCTCAAGAAGTCACTCGCTCACTAATCATGTCTGCATCCTCCTCCAGTCCTAGCTGTCGGAGCTCTCACCACTAGTGTCTCATAGGGAACAGTATTTGGATCTCATCAGACACAGGATTACATTGCCTGTTCAGTTCAAAGACCTAGCTCTTACAGGTAAAATCTTCCTAACAAAATTCAATATACTCCAAATACAGATCTTCCTTCCTTGATCAGGACACTGCATCACCTCTCTTGTGAGTGGGGGTTTCTTTTCAAATTTAAAATTTATAACTGAATGGCAGAGACTTCTAATGTTGTCATGCTAAATTTGACTCTTCATTAATACCTTTGTTTAATCATCCTCACATTTTCTCAGACACAAATCCTAAATAAACAAGGCTAAATTTAACAGTCTGCATCCACATCCACGATGTAAAAGGAAAGCAAACACAGGACTGATGTTCAGTCATTAACACCAAATGCCACTGAAACCAGCTTTGTCTGTTTCAATTTTGAACTTTCTAAATCTTAATGAGCAAAACCAAATATTATTCAATTTAGTAAACACTGATTTCTTTCACCCCTCATCTGTTCAACTATAGCATTTTCAATTGGCTCATGACTCTGTACTCCTTAAAGAGCCCTAGAAAAATATAAGAATATAGGCATGACGGAGCATGCTGCTTTTTATGTGTGTGTGCTCCCTCTGAAAGCAGGGTCGGTCCTCATCACCAGGCCTGACTGCTGCAGCTGCAATCCCAAGGTACCCACAAAGTGTGTGAGTGCACACTGTGCCTCTACATCTGCAATAACCCTTATGCAAAGAGACTAAGCATCGTATAACAGCCTAAGATCACATCAAGTTTTATATATAAAACACCTCAAGCATTTTTCCTAGAAAAATGAGGTTAATTTTCCTCTTTCTTGTTCATAATGGGAAGAATGTTCTCCTGTTTACTATTATATCTCTAGCAGTTGTAAAATATAATGGTATACATAAGGGAATACTGAATATTTTAATAAGCTCACTGGAACTTATTATACCTTATCACCTTAGTTCCATTTACCTCACATGTATCACTTGAGAAACTGTTTTCTGTGATGCATTATATAAAGAAGATAAATTTGCTTAATAATATTAAAATATAAAATTTCATCTATGAAACATCATTAAAATAAATATATTATTTGAAGATAGCACTTGTTGAACTAAATTTTTTTCTGAAAATTATCATTACTCAGAAACAGAAAATTTTCAAAGTCACTGTTATCTTTTCATTGCATATCTGCTGTCTTCCCCCTTACTGATTTCCCCCACATGAAAGTAAATTAAAGGCCTATACTTAATTTATTCCATGTCCTCAGGAAAACTGTGGTTTTTCTCTCTATGCTTATCTTTGGAGAGAAGCTTTCCACTGTCCAAAAACAAAACTCTAACTAGCCAGCACTAAAAGGAGACAAGGATAGGATCTTGCAATAAACCAGGAAGGGGACCTTTGATTATGTAATTATTTTGCTTCATACCAGAAACCTTTGCACAAATTTAGATATAGAACAGAAATAAAATTTAAAATTTTATTTGTTCCTTAACCCAAAGTTTGTTTTGTGAATGGATACAATGACTTAAACACTGCACGTGGTTCCCACTGGCTGCTACAGAGGTAGGTACCCTTGTTTACTTTGCCATCCTTTGCCCATTTGGCAGGTAAAGCACATTAGGCAGGTGGAAGCCCATTTCCAGCATGTGGAGAAGCATATGCGACAAGGGTAAATCATTCAATTTGCTTGAGGCAAATAATATGTCCAGAAAATTCCAAAATGTGATAAAAATGTGAAGACTTACAAAATTAAGGTTTCAGCTGATTCCCTACTCAAGCACAGACCACAGTGTTTATCCCAGCCAGTCCTTTACCAAACCTCAAGGTATGCCTGCGACTCTCTGCTCTGTTCACTCCACATCATTACTCATAGAGTGAGGTGGAACACTCTATTTATGTCTGCTTGGTAGTTCAAATATTTTCTCAGAAGGTTTCATTCACTAAAAATAAAGAAGTTTCAAATGCTCATGAAGGAAAGTTTTCATTCAAGAATCTACTAAGGAATGGGTATTAATAAAATCAGAAGTTTAGTAGTTAAGTCTATATAATATAAATTAGTTGCTATAGATAACCCTCTCAAGTAATCAGTAAAGAAAGATTTACATGCTCAGAAAAGAGAAAAATGAAAAACAATCACAATAAATATTTTTGAACAAAAGTGTCACAAAGATATTTATGAGCTTCAGATAATCAGTTCTAGCCATATTAGATATAATATGTGTTTATTCAAGCACTAGGTTTTAAAATAAACATGTTCTATCTAAAAAATAAAGCACTTGAATAAACCAGACCTCAGTGTACTCTCCATGGCCACTTTTTCCCATTATCCACACACCTGTGCCATTACCATACCTTGAATGCAAACAGTGCCTATGAATTGCTCCAGTGTAAACCTTAGTTGGTAATGTGCTTACTTTTCAAGTACAAGGACATGAGTCTAATATTTAGAATCCACATAGACGAGTAGGCACTGTGGCATTCATATGCCAGTCCAGAACTGAGGAGGCAGAGACAGCTGATCCCTAGGGCTCACTGACTAGCCATTGTAATCGACTTTGCACGTTCCAGGTCAGTGAGAGACACTGTCTCAACAAGATATAGACAGTGCCTGGCCATTGACATCCAGTGCTGTTCTCTGGCTTACACATAAATGCATATACACATACACTCAGGTACCTGCATATACATGAGCACAGAGAGAGAGAGAGAGAGAGAGAGAGAGAGAGAGAGAGAGAAACAACAATAAGAATAAACTCTCACCACTATGATTATGTTAAATTTTATAACACTGTCTTCCTGGTCAACTTATTCTAACACTCTCTTTTGACTTGATGGATTTGTGGTTATGTAAGAGAAGTCCAGGCTCTTGAGGCAAGAATGCACAAGCAAAGTGTAGGAACAGCAGGGCCTATCGAAGAGGGCAAGTCAGCCTCTAGAACCCAAGGCTAGTCTCTGTCTCACACCAAGTAACTACAGCACTAGTCCTACAATCACAAAGAACTGAATTCCAGCAATAGCCTGAGTGAAGTGAAAGTGGATTCTTCTCTCGTCAAGCCAGCAGATGAGAATACAGACCAACAGATGATTTGATCACTTCTGTGAGAAGCCCTGTGCAAAGGACTCATGCAAGCCATCCCTGAATTCCTGACACACAAAACTTTTGAGATAATAAATGTGCTGTCATCTACTTGTAAGCTTGTGGTGAGTCTTTACATAGTAACTGATACAAAAGTAACTGATAGAGAAGTGGCAAAGGGTCTCACAGCCATATTTAACATTAAGGAATCTGTGTCTGTTATCAACTACTGCATACAAAGAAAAAGTATGATGTATATAAAATGTTTATTTATAATCAGTATGGTAAACAAACATTCAAGGGCTAATATCTGCTTAAATCTCAAATGACACAAAAATTGAAAGATGCTTTGTCAAACAATGCATTGTGCTAAAGTAACCTTAGTCAATAACAGTCTTGTTGTCATTTTAGTATACATTAAAAAAATACAAGTACTTCTTTATACATGTATGTCGCTTGTAACATCTAAAAGGTTATTTTCCTTGACTAAAGATCAGCATATAAAGTAATGCTTTCTTTTGCTTGATCTCAAATTTAGCTATAATAAATTCATCTTTAAATTGTCACAACAAAATTAAATTATATAAGTATCTAGTCCACATAAATAAAACAATTCACATTAACCCTGACAAACAAAATTTAGCAGGCTCAGCAATAAGTAACACCTGCATCATGCTGGCCTTTTAAGCATATAAATATCCCCTCAGCCATATGATCATTTCAAGTCCCACTGGGAATTTGTACCATTCTGAGTATGTCATGGACTTCTTCAGTCATCACTCAAACTGAAATTTAATGCTCAGTTTTCATCAACATAAGACAACAATGGTAACTTTAAAGATGACAGCCAATGCCTCACTGTTCCTCAGTTTATCACTGAAGTATCTCTTCCCTTACAGAAGCCCAGTAAGCCAAGCCTTCTGAATAAAGGGCTTTAAAATATTTATGGAGAAATTTCTAGAATTTTACACACTGTCTTTCCCACAAGCCAGGTGCTCTGATGAGAATTGGCTCGAACAAGAATGATTTCTCTCTGCCCTAAACTAGGGCTGCCCTCTAGCAGCCAGGAGAGGAGGCCAAGACAAATTTCTCTGTCACATGGTATTCCCTTGGCTAAGGACTCTCCAAAGCCTTCTTTTGAACTGCAATTTATGCAGCCATGTCCAAGTTTCCTAATCTGTACACGGAGCCTGCTTTTCAAAGACAGATTCTTTATTCCCCACCTAGGTAGTATATTGATTGATTGATTGATTGATTGATTGATTAAGTGATTAAGTGATTGATTTGGTCTTTTTGAGACAGAGTCTCCCTGTAGCCCCAGCTGTCCTGGAACTCACTATGTAGACCAGGCTGGCCTTAACTAACAGAGATATGCCTGCCTCTGCCTCCTGAGTGCTGGGATTAAAGGTGTGTGCCACCATGCCCAGCCCAAGTATATTTAAACAAATATTAGTTAAAGGATGTTGAAAACAATCTCTTAAGTCTAAATTCCAAGTGCAACAAAACATCCTGTCTATTTTATCTAAATGATAAATGGAGAGATTATTTCTTTTAATAACTACAAAGGGTGATTTCTTATATTATACCTTATATATGATGACCCCTGACCAATTAAGAAATATTCAATCTCACGCAAAATCACCCATCACATAAAAATTATCTCAAATAATCTAAGCAATATGGTTAGAAACTGGAAAACAATATCATTAATCACATCAGAATGACAGTCTCTGTGGCCTGCATACTGATCATAAGACAAATGGTATGAACACTAAAAAGCTATAACTTTTTACATCATGGCTTTGTAAATTGGAGCTTGTATTGCTACATGCCTTTGGTGCAGTGGTTAAAGACAAAAATAGAGAAGCTATTACAGTATAAATAAGTATCTGAGTGTACAAATTAATCCTAACTAAAATATTTATTTGAAGGTAATTAAATTCCATTATTATATTCATCATTACAAATTATCTCTTCCTGCACTCTAATCATTGGGTTAATTGCTCATTATCTTGCAAAGATGAAAAAACGCAAGTGAAGACAGACTATTGTTTCTTTGGACTTTACTGTGAGTAACAATTTGTTTTTATCTGGAATAATCACGACATTAAATCAGTCAGTATACCCTGTCCTTGCACACGGACACATGTATCTGAGCCAGGTCCTATCAGGACCTAGATGAATGTGAGACACACTAATATTTCTGGAATGAAGAAAGAAATTACCTCATTACTCAGAAGTGTGTGAGTTCATATATGCCTTTCTTCTATACATAAACTTTTGAAAACATAAAGGAGGTAGGCAACTGGGGCAAAATTACACAGTTACTCCCTCTTAAGTTCTGAAACATTGTCTGTTGCTTGGACAGTGAAGAGGGGTTGGTTGAGAAACAATATATTTCCTGCCCTCATCTCATTAATGACCTTCAGTTTCCAATCTTCTCCACTCCTAAACTAACTCACAGTGAATAAGATATCTTACACTTTCAAACTTTATTAAAAAATCATAGTCTGAGATTGGGTAAATATGCCACTAGGGGATATGTTCTTGATACAAGCAGTAGACTAGCAAATCATAGTTTCTATACTCTATTGTACTAAACACTGTCAGGTCAGCATTTCTATGAAAAAGAGTCAGTTGTTTATTCGTTTGCTTAATGACTTGTCTGCCTATCCACTGGATGCTCATTTTTCCCAAATGAATTGTTAACCAAATCCTGGAGTTGCTTTTGTAATGCATATGTCATTAAAAACAGAATTTCTTGGTCACATTCATTTTTATACACATTAAACTTAACCCAATGCTTTGAACATAGTTCTGGGCATTCTGAACAAGCTGAATTCAGCAGACAATGGCAAATGTATGCCTCAACTCTTGTACACCAACATATGGAGGAATGAGCCTCCTTCTTTATGTATCGAGTAAATAAATCCCAAAGTGGCCCCCAAAATTTAACCTCAGAGCAAAGTTGAGAGTCTGCCACAGGTTTCTACATTTTCCTATTCTCAGATCAAAGTCAGATATTGAGTCAATGCTGAAATCAATAATAAATACAGTAATACTGACAGAGAGCAGACAGAAAAAATTTTAAGTCTGTGATTTTTCCCACATACAGCTATTGTAAAACGATAATTATCTTCATACATTAGCAGTAGAATTTGGTGCCAAAAATCTAACAAGTAATTAGATGTTCTTTGTATTTTAGGATTATTTCACTGTTTTCCCAAGTTTGTTGAGGTATAACTTGTACATATTTATGATACATATGATGTTCTAGAATATGTATACATTATAAAATAACTACCACATATCAATATATTCTGACTGTATTAAGTATATTTCAATATAAGAAAACAACTTTTAAAGGAAGACATGTCTAATTAGTAAGCTTACTTTTACATGTAAATTTTTGAACTATTTCTGCTAATTAGATTACTCCAAAATCATTTTTATATTTAACAATTCTCTATGCCATTAGATGTTTTAGGTGCAGGAAAGCATTAATGTATTTAAGTAGCTTTAACTTAAAATATGCTTTCATCAATAAACATAATTGCCACTCATCCATTCTCTATCTGAAAATCAGAGAAGTATGTATTTATGAAGACAGATTTCTTTGTACCCTATTTAAAGCAATCCACTACTTTGTAAAGGCGAAATGCACCTGTACTAACTGAAATTAGTGTTTTTAATAATTTACATTTCCTTACAATTACAAGTAAAAAAATTGAATGTTAATATTATAATGTATATTATTTTACTGAATAATTATGCAATGAATTAAATTCAACAATAAATATGTGAGTGTCCAAACACTCAACAATAACAATTATGCCTGGTGAGGTGGCACACACGTTTAACACCAGCACTTTGGAGCAGAGGCAGGTAGATCTCTGTGAGTTTGAGGCCAGCCTGGTCTACATAGTGAATTCCAGAGAAACAGGAAGATGTAACTCAAAAAACAAACAAAAATTTTAATAATCAGTTACTGGGACTTATAATAAGATAACAAATGTACAGAGAATTTAATTATAGCAGTATGGATGGTCTCCAATGTTTGAACATGCAAATGTCAAAAGTATTTTTAATATCTATATTTAATATTTTTAGTTTGTTTTTTAATGCTTAAGGTATAGCAAGATGAGAGAAAACATATTCAGCAGCATGAAAACTTGAGTTCAATTATAGAATAATATAGTTAGGAGGAGAATTATCAGCATGGAATAATATTTAACAGGATGTTTTAAATTGTTAGGCATTAAAAATGAGCAAAATGTCATATTGGTGATGATCTTTATAATATATATATTTTTCAGTATAACTGGAAATTTCCAACTAGTATATTACATATAGAAAGATGATGCATTTAATATGAAATTATTTCCTTAGTTCTAAGCATTGAACTAAAACGTGTCAAGGTAGAAATGGACCAAATTGTACAAGGCTTAGGGTCATTCTGAATGTCTACAGGTTCACATATAATCAGAACATTAAAAATTTATTTGAAGCTTTTTTTTGGTTTTTTAGAGACCGAGTCTCCCTGTAGCCCCAGCTGTCCTGGAACTCACTATGTAGACCAGGCTGACCTTGAACTCACAGAGATCCACCTGCCTCTGCCTCCCAAGTGCTGGGATTAAAGGTGTGTGCCAACACGCCTGGCTATTTTTGTTTTAGAACCAATTACTATTTTTTAATTTTTAAATAATCTAAGATTCTTATTCAATATATTCCATGTGTGTAGTTGGCTTCTCTAGTGCTGTGATAAAACACTGATCAAAATCACCTTGGGAAGAAAGCGTTTATTTGACTTGGAATAAGTCAGTGCTTCATCAGTGAAAGCCAGGGCACAAACATAAGGTAGGAACCTGGGGGCAGAAGCTAAAGCAGAGACCATGAAGGAACACTGATTACTGTCTTACCCCTGGCCTGTGCTCAGCCTGCTTTCTTAATCAAGCACTGCCTATTCATGGATGGCACCACCCACAGTGGCCTGGACCCTCCCATGTCACTCAGTATTCAAGAAAACAACCTCAGACATGGTCACAGGCCAATCCAATAGAGGAAAACCCCCTACTGAGGTGCCTTCTTTCTAGGTGTGTCCAGTTGGCAACTGAAGCAATCCAGCACAATGTGAATAGGTCTTGGTGAAATTTCTTGGTCTGTAACACAATAATGCCTACACTGTTTTAGGCAATGTTTTAAAATCTCTTATGATACAAAATTTGCACTGCAACTGATACTACACAAGCCAATTTTTATATTTCTCAGTTTTCAGAATTTGGGGATAAAAAGCCTGAAATAACAACAGCCTTAGTAAAATCTTCAAAAAGCCTTCATGAAATTGGGCTCTAAAGGTTTTAAGACTTCAAACAACAGAATTTCTGCCAAAATAAGCACCATATATTATATACATTATATATTAATATAAAATATATATAAAATAGCTAAGAGATGTAAAATGGTCTTAAAAAAACAGAACAGAATTTACTAAAATTTTTCTTGTTATAGTACCCATACTATTCATTTTCCATCATATTTTAAAAACTATTCTAGATGAGGCAGTGAATTAAACATAAGTTGAATACTTTCCTGTCTGCTCAAAGAGTGAAAATTTTTAACATAAAAACATTCCATATTCAATGCAACCTTTACCAAAGTTCCAATGACATTCTTCACAGTGATAGAAAATAGAATCTTAAATTTCCTACAGAAAGAGAAAAGAACACAAATAACCAAAGCAATCTGGGGCACAAAGAGCAATGCTAGTCATATTACAGCATTTGACTTCAAATTATATGGCAAAGCCATGGTAACAAAAACAATATCTTATTGGCAAAAAAAAGTGGACATAATGACATGAAAAAAGATACGAACCTAAGAGTATAATAGAAGATTCAGAAATACACACACAACTATAGCTATCTGATGCTTGACAAATGTAATAAAATAAGCATTGGAAAAATATTGCTTCCTTAACAGTTATGTTAGGAAATTTGAAATTCTCGCATATATAAATGAAACTATATCTTATCCTGTAGAAAAAGAAAAAACAGAAATAAGTAGATCAAAGACTTTAATACATTACCTGAAACTCTGAAACTACTAAAAGGAAAGATTGGGGAAACACTTCAAAACCTAGGCAATAACTTTCTGAATAATACTCTAATAGTTCAGGATATAAAAACAAGCATTGATGGGACTGGAGAGATGGGTCAGCAGTTAAGAGCACTGTTTGCTCTTGCAGAGGACCTGGTTTCAAACCCCAGCACCCACATGGTGGTGAACAACCATCCCATAACTCTAGTGCTAGGGAATCCGACACCCTCTTCTGATCTCCATGGGCACTGGACAACATAGGTGGATTCCCTTAGATACATGAAAATAATACACTGATACACAGAAAATAAAAATAATATTTTTTTAAAAACAAAAAGTACTGACAATTGAGATTGCATCCAATTGAACATTTTTTGCACAATCAAAGAAACAGCAAACAGAGTGAAAAAGTAGATGACAGAAATGGAGACAATTTTTGACAGGTATTAATCTGATATGTATTTAATATCTAGACTAGATAGAGAAAGTAATAAAATCCAATGCTGGGCATGTGACATATGTCTTTAATCCCAGTGCTTGGGAAGCCAAGGCAGGCTGATCTCTGTGAGATGGAGGCCAGCCTAGTCTACATAATGAGTTTCAGGGTAGCTGTGAGGCCCTGTAACAAAGAGATAAATTAAAAAGAACTAAAATATCTGAAGAGCAAATAACACAATCAATAAATGGGCAATGGAACTGAAAAGATACTTTTCAAATGGATGAGTACAAAGAGCGAATAAGTACATTTAAAATGTTCGTCATCTTTAGATATCAGAGAAATGCAAGTAAAAACTGCATTTGGGGATGGGGAGATAGCTGTCACTAAAATGCTAAGCACAGAAGCATGAGGACCTGAGTTTAACACCCAGAATCCATGTAAAAATGCTATGCATGATGGCACATGCTTACAGTTACAGTGCTGAGGAGGAGATAAAAGGAAACCTAGGTTCACCAGACAGCCAGTGTAGCCTAACTGGTGAGCTACAAGCCAAAGATAGAGCCTGTCTCAAAGGAAGTAGATGGCATTCCTAAAGATGACACCAGAGGCTGTCCTTTGGCCTTCACACAGACATGTGTACACAGGCATGGACACATACACACAAACACACACACACAAACACACAAAAATAGACACATCAATCAACAGGACATCATTGAAGATCCAAACCTGAGTACACGCAATTTCAGCCGCCTGATATTTGATAAAAGTAACAAGAACACACAATGGAGGAAAGACAGCATCGTCAACAATTGGTGCTGTAAAAACTGGATCTCGACCTGTAGAAAAATGCAGATCCTTATCTTTAACCTTGCACCAAATCAACGCCAAATGGATCAAAGACCTCAATGTGAAACTGGAAACCCTGAAACTATTAGAAGAAAATATTGGCGGTAACTTACAAGATATAGGTGTAAGAAAGGATTTTCTAAATCGGACAGCAGTAGCTCAGAAATTAAGGTCAGCAATCAACAGGGACCTCATTAAACTAAAAAGCTTCTGTAGAGTAAAAGAAACAATCAAAAAGTGAAGAGAAAACTCACAGAATGGGAAAAAATCTTCACCAGTGACAAATCTGACAGGGGTTTACCATCCAGAATATATAAAGAACTCAAAAAACAAAGAATCGTGAAACCAAATGACCCAATTAAAAGATGGGCTAAGGAGCTACAGAGAGTTCTCAAAGGAAGAAATAAAGATGGCTATGAATCATCTTAAAAGATGTTCAGCATCACTAATAATCAGGGAAATGCAAATTAAAACCACTTTAAGATTTCACCTTACCCCATCCAAGGTATCACCTTACCCCAATCAGACTGGCTAGGATCAAGAGAACAAATGATACCAAATGCTGGCAAGGATGTGGAGAAAGGGGAATGCTCATTCACTGACGGTGGAATTGCAAACTTGTACAAGCTCTATGGAAAACAGTCTGGAGAACTCTTAAAAAACTAAAAATAAACCTACCATATGACCCAGTTATACCACTCCTTGGCATATACCCAAAGGACTCATCCTATTGTAGAAACACTTGTACGACCATGGTTTGTTGCTTCTCTTTCCACAATAGCTAAGAGACAGAAGTAATCTAAGCGCCCCTCAACTGACAAGTGGTCAATGAAAATTGTAATTTATACAATGGAGTTATACTCAGCAGTAAAGAAAGATGAAATAATGAAATTTGCAGGTAAAAAGATGGATCTAGATACTGTTATACTAAGTCAAGTAACACAGACAAAGAAAAACAAATGTATGTTCTACCTCATATGTGGGTCCTAGCACCAAATCCTTTTAAATTTCAGGTCCTTTTAATAAGAAGATGCTATACAGCAGTCCCTTCTGCCTGAAATAACTACCATCATCACGACTTCAGCTGTGCCTGATCCCTAAACATCATCATAGTTGGGGTTGTTGTCAGTTGTGTTCCCTCATTAAAGGAGAGGCAAGCAGGGTCATTGAACCCTCACTGGAGTATCCAGCCACTCATTCCAGCCAAATGTATGTAATTTGACCCTAATCACACAGGCCTCCAGGATTTGGAGAGGTCTAAAGTATACAACCTGCAGAAGGCTAGGAGAAAAAGCATGACCCATGCTGGGTAAAAGCTATCCAGTGTGCATAACCACAGGTCATACATACACCTCAGCAACCCTTCAATTATCTCGGTAAGTAAGCTCAATAAACACATTGGTTCCCCAGTAAAACTTTAATCAAACATTAGCTTGACACTGGAAACTTAAAAGGGAATAAGCATTGCTTAGTATTCCCAGGAAAAGAAGTTTCACAACTGATGTAAAATTTTTTTGTTAACGCTATTATGTCTTATAATTATTTTTAAAAAATCAAAAAGAAAATGAGAATGTAAATGACGTTAAAAGGATATGAGAATGGAGATATTTTCCAAAATAGAAAAAATGAGAAAGCCTAAGCAAGTGATAAAGATCTGTTTAGGTTTGTTATATATAAAATATGAGACAATAATACACATAATCTTAAATTTTCTATGGTCATAGTTTAATCAACTAGTTTAAGGAACAAAATATAAATCTAGTCAATGTTTATCTGAAAATATTTGGTTCTTTACTTAAGCCTTATCCACAAAGCACATGATAATTAAAAGTATCAGACTGGTAGAACTAACCTTATTGGATGTTTAATAGCCATACTTTAAGGCTTATACTAATGTGGTCAGTGGGACTTAAAGGACAATTTTTGCCCCTTGCCCTCGAAGGTCAACCAAGATCCAGGGAACTATGGAACATCTCTCAAAATGTCCTGTAAATGTGGTGAGTCACCTGTCCTCTGGTTCAGGGAGGACATGGAGACCCCACAAGATGGGCTTGAACCAGTGTCCAGTCTACAAAGAGGAGGGTCAACTTAGAGGAAACATCTCATTCATACTTCCCAGTGAAGCCAGATATGGTTGAAAAGGACCTTTGACATATCTTCACATACATGGAACTGGTCAGTGATATAGCTAATATTTTTCAGAGACTAAGGTCTTCTATTACTTGATGCCAGACACTTCCCCAGATTGCTGCACAGCTCTGTCTTCATTCTCCATGGGTTAGCATCTCTCTACAAAGACCTTTGATACCACTCCTTCAAATGTCAGCTTCATTGCCATCTCTCTGTTTTGTTGCCCTACATTATTTCTCATTGATGATTTTTGTTCCTAACCAGAAAGTGCTGCTCAGATGTAAGACTTCAAATCTTGGTCTCCAATACTGTAGTGCCCACCTACAGGGGAGACAAACAGCTATTGTTCCAAAATGATGGATAAATTTGTTTTCTCCCCCTATTTAGAAGCCTTTGAGAGGGAACTGACACTAATTCTAACTACTGCAACAGCTATCAAAATACCTGACATCAAATTCTGAATCCATCACTCTAAAGTCCACCCTTGGAAGACAAAAGAAAAATGAGGAGGAAACCAATAGAGGGATGTTTTTGGAAGCCCTTGTCAAGAAATTCCAATGGACTCTCATATGAACATTTGAAAATTGCTCTGTTCTGATTTTTTTCTAGTTCCCTGTCTAGAACTTGTAATGCTAATTACTCTTGCCTTTACTTCCCCTTCACATCTCCTATTCACCAGTCAAGGACTTTCTTTCCCCCTTAGAGATAAGAGTTACTCAATTTGTGAGTTTTTAGATAGACCCACTGAAGGGGTAACTTCAATTGCCTCACCCTGTGTCCCTGTTCAGCATGGAAGAAGCCAGAATTGGTCGGCGTCCCTATTCCCTATTGGCATTTGGCTAACCCATTCAGAGGATGGTGTGATAAGAATAAGACATAGGAATTGGCTAGGCAGTTAGGGTATAAAGACCGCAAAGAAAAGTAGCCAGTTTCCCCACTAAAAGTCAAAATGTCCTTGGGACTGTTACCAACATACTCTGTTCCAAAGGCCAAAAACGTCAAAAGTATTTGGGAGCGTGTATGTAATCCTTAAAAGATTTTAGGGTTACCTTTTCAGAAGAGGGAATGTTAGAGTAGCCAAAAGTCCCATTAAAAAAATTAAAGAAGAAGAAAGAGTACATGAAGTTATCAGAAAAAGGTGATGGGGAGATATAGGAGGAATTGGAGAGAAGGGAGTGGTCATGGATTTGATCAAAACACCCTATATCCATATATGAAATTCTCAATAAGTTATTGATTTAGAAAAAAGAAAAAAAAGAAAATTAAATGTGTTCAGTTTACAAAGGCATCTCAAGTATTTAAGTGGATTTAATTGAGTTTGTAAACAATCTTGCTCTCTAAGATTCCTTAACCTCTCTTGCTTACTTCGTTTACATTTGTAGAACAAGTAACTGTTTCTTTGTTAGATAAAATCCCTCATGTATAAATAGATGTATTTCATAAACTAAAATTTGTGGCTCAAGATCAGGTCAGCTTTGGAATCTGTCACTTTAATAAGCTAATTTTGTAGGTAGAAAAAAAAGGGGGGGCATTAGGATTCCATCCCAGCCCTGATCAGAATGAATATATCAAGGTTTGTCAGAGGAAATCTCAAAAGATGATAGCACAGTTACTGCACATTGCTCTTACCCAGGTCCATGGGGAAAGAACAAGAAGTGCAACCAAAAGATATAAAGTTGGTTTCTTTGGCAAGAAAGAAGACAGTTTAAAATTATAGACAAGGCTAGTGCAGAGAAAGCCTTGTTAATGATTGCAGAGATTAGCATATAAAGAGAAACCTATTGCACTACACTGGGACAATAGGAAAGGTGCAGTAATGGCAAGACCTCAACCCATGGAACCTCTATCTTATAAAAATCACCATTCATTTGAAAATAGACCAAACTGTGAATCCCACTCAAGGAGTTCTTTGCTTGGAAAAAAAAAAAAAAAAAAACTACCTAGGGAAGTGTTTCCCCAGAGTCAGCTTGGAAAGCACAGACACCAATACAGCTGTTGTCCAAACTGGACAGTCTATATCTCAAGTTGGCACCAGAACTTGGTAGCCTCATCCACATGGTACTGGTTTATAGGCATGAAAGACGCAAGTTAGGAGTTTATGGAGGTTCATGCTAAATTCCAGAAGGCCACTGAGGCCAGACAATGTGCATCAGCATCCAGTTCTCTGCAAGAAGGTCCTGAAGGGCCATTGCCTGAAGTATAAATGTAAGCCTAATTTGCAATAAAGACCCCAGAATTTTGAAGATGCCAGGATTTTAGGATGTCTACCAAGGAGACTTAAGCATGGAATAAGCTGGCCCAAGACAGAAATTTTGCAAGCTATGAGCACATTTAAACAGAAAAGATAGTTAATAAATGTGATAATTTTGATGAATTAATGGCAGTAAGCAACAACAACAACAAACTAGTGGCTTCTGTTTCTGGCCCAGATTGGATACGGGGATCTCATTTTAGAATCATGTTAGAAGTGAAAAGCAATAAGAAAATAACAGAATGCTTGATCCTATGATTTTTCAAGATGCTGGATGCTAAGCAATGAAAGACTTTCATTCCATAAAATAAAAGATGAGTTGTACAATAGCCCCAGTTTCCAGGCCTTGCATTGGTAATGGGAGCCATGCAGACTCAGGAAATTTTGCTGTTTAGGCAGAAACTGCTTGGGGTCTGGAGAACTGGAGGAACTAGGCCTTACAAGGCAGTCAGTGAAAATACAGAGAGCTGTATTGTCCTTTTCATTGAATTCCAGGAATTCTTTTATTTCTTTCTTAATTTCTCCTTTGACCCACTCATGGTTTAGGAGTATATTCTTTAATCGCCATGAGTTTGTGTAGTGACTAGGACTTATCCAGTGTCGATTTTGAGCTTTATTGCATTGTGGTCCGATAGAATGCAAAGTATTTCAATTTTTTTGTATTTGTTGAGGTTTGTTTTGGCCCAGTATGTGGTCAATTTTTGAAAAAGTTCCATGGGGTGCTGAGTAAAAAGTATATTCTTTGGTGCTTTGGTAGAATATTCAAAAGATGTCTGTCAGGTCCATTTGATGTGTGTTATCATTTAATTCAGATGTCTCTCTGTTTATTCTTTGTCTGGTTACCTGCCTAATGGAGACAGTGGGGTATTGAAGTCCCCTACAATTACTGAGTTGGGGTTAATTTGTGTCTTAAAGTCCTGTAGTGTTGTTTTTATGAATTTGGCTACACCAGAGTTTGGTGCATATATGTAAAGGACTGTAGTATCTTCTGGGTTAACTCTTCCTTTGATCAGAATGAAGTGACGTAGGAACTGGCTAGGCAGTTAGGGTAAAAAGACTCCAAAGAAATGTAGCCAGTTTCTGGGCTAAAAGTCAAAATGTCCTTGGGCCTTTTAGCAACATACTCTGTTCCAAGACCTAAAATGTCAAAAGTATTTGGGAGCTTGTATTTAATCTTTAAAAGATTTTAGGGTTACCTCTTCAGAGGGAGAAATGTTGGAGGGGAAGGAGTGGGTATGGATTTGATCAAAACACCTTATATGCATGTATGAAATTCTCAGTAAAATTTTTGTAAAAATTTTTAAAAAAAGAGTTCAAAGGATTACACTTCGCAGACATTTGATTTAAGCCCACGTAAAAAGTTATTTAGACAATTATTTCTCATTGATGATTTTGTTCCTAATCAGAAAGTGCTGCTCAGATGTAAGATTTCAAGTCTTGGTCTGAAATACTGTAGTGTCCACCTGTAGCTAAGGGAGACAACCCACTATTGTTCTAAAATGATGGATAAGTTTATTTTCTCCCCCTATCTAGAAGCCTTTGAGAGGGAACTGACACTGATTCTAACCACTCCAACAGCTACCAAAATACCTCAAAGCAAATCCTGAATCCATAACTCTCAAGTCCAGCCTTGGAAGCCAAAAGAAAAATGAGGAGGAACCCAACAGAGGAATGCTTTTGGGGCCTTGTCAAGAAATTCCAATGGACTCTCATATGAACATTTGCCTCACCCTGCGTACTTGTTCAACATGGAAGAAGCCAGAGCAGTCTGTGTCCCGATTCCCTATCCACAAGCTGGGTAACCTCTTCAGAGGAAGGTGTGATAAGAATAGGAGGTAGGACTTGGCTAGGCAGTTGGGGTGAAAACACACCAAAGAAAAGTAGCCAGTTTCTTGGATAAAACTTCACAATTCCTTGGGCCTCTTAGCAACATACTCTGTTCCAAAGGCCAAAAATGTCAAAATATTTGGGAGCTTTTATCTAATCCTTAAAAGATTTTAGGGTTACCCCTTAAGAGGAGGGTAATGTTAGAGTACCCAAAAGCCCCATAAAAAATAATAAAAGAAGAAGAAAGAGTAAGAAAAATGGAGAGAGTTGTGTAGTCAGAGGAGATTCCAGACACTTGAGTAGACTCTCCCGACAGTATTCTCTAGAATACTGATTAGCTCCCAGACACAAGGTCAAAACCAAGGGCAGGAGAAACTCATCCAAAGAACTTAAAAGGAAACTGAGAATTCACAGTAGAGATGGTGTCTGTTCCTGCCAGCAACACTGGGAAATCTTACAATCCATAACCAACTGAACAGAATGCTTAGAAAGATAATGCTTCAAGGTATGGAATAATCAAGCTAGACTGAACAAATCTCTGATCTGTCCTATAAATCTGCAAAGAAAAACCTCAAAATGTCAAATTTACCTGTATTTAAAAAAAAAATCTCAAAGATATATGTATAAGAATAGTTTTAAAATGACACTCAGGAAGAAAAAGTTTATAATGACTGATACAGTAGAACACAACTAGCCGTGCAAAGAAGCGGGAAAAAACAACTGATATACAAAAGAAAAACAATAAATCAAAACCAATGCAACTAACATAATTAGCAAGAAAGACATTAAAACTGATAATAGATTTACACCTAACTATATAACCACATAAGATGTAGATAATCTAAACATACTAATTGATAGGTATAGTAATGCACTAAATAAAATATAGGAATTAACTATATACTGTCTACAATAAATACATTTTGCCCTAAGACAACAGAAAATTAAAAGAATGAGCATAAAAACTCAATCCATAGGATAGCATGGTGATCAATAATGTTTAGGCACTCAATAACAGAATTCGAATTACTGAGAGAGAAAAGAGGGAACTGCAGAAAAAGATCCACAATTAACATTGGAGATTTCAATACTCTGCTTTCACAAACTGACAGAACAAAGGGAAAATAATCAGACCCAATCAGATCCCTTGGAACTCATGAGATAAAGATCATTTTAACACAAGTGTAGAACTGTTGGAGCAGCAGCCTGGTTAGCTTGTGGGAGGAAAATGGAAGGTGACCAAATATTAATAGCAACACTGTCTCCAATGGCTAGCTCAAGATTCTTGTAGCAAAGTATAACAAAGAATTAGGTGTAGCCAAGGCCCTGTTTGGGGGCCAAAAGTTTTATTTTGCTTTGTTCTAAACCTAAACTAGAATAAATGCATATGCTTTTTGGAAAGTTTAGGTAGTGATTTAGAAAGTCATGAACAAAGAAGAAAATCAAAATAATTATAAGAGACACATTGCCAAGCAAGATGAAAAGTAGTCAAGAAAAGAAGATAGCATATATGACATAACCACATATTTGAAACCTAAAAACACAAGCCTAAAGAATTCACAGGTTAAAGGATAAGCCATAATAAAAAATTAGAAAGTACTTCAAATTGAATAAATTCACAGCAGTGCTAGAGACAGAGGTTTTTTTGGTATGAAGCAACTAACATAGTATTAAAAGGTATACTAAAATCATACATTTAAATTTAAAAGGCTAGCTATAAGCACCCTACTTGGGAATTAGGATAAAGCAAAAGAAAACAGCTGCTCTGCAGGTTCATTACACTCTTGAACTATTTACAGAACATTAGGCAAAACATTTCTAAAACTAAATTACTGAATGGGCTTAACAGACTTATCAACAAAATAACAGATCAATGTTTAATAGTCATATCCACAAAGCCAAGGATAGGCACCATTCAAGTATGTTTCCACCTACATTGACAAATCTGTCAATTCTATTTCCTACTCAAGGCAAATGGAGATAGACAAGATCAATGAAACAATAAATGCCTTGTAGAGAATTCACCAACCAGACATTCAATATCTCGAAAATGAACACAGAAAACCACCAAAAGCCTTTGAAAGTTCTTTTTCAGGCCAAACACTATTGACACAGGTCCAAGCGGTGAGGTCATAGGAGCTAATCATATTTCTTCAAAACGTTTTTTTTTTTCTACAATAAGATGGTATAACAGTACTTTTTAATCCTTTGCTATGAGACAGAAAATCTAACATGTATTAACTTCAAGAGAAAATTTATTCCTTGGAAAATGACAGGAACAAAACTGATACTATGGGATATATTAGTTGCCAGTTATCTCAAAACACAGAATAGTTTGCTGTAAAATAAAAAAAAAATGTGAGTCTCTCATATCAGAATTTGTTCAAAAATAAAGCTGTTTTTGTCATTTACCCTGTAAGTTAACATTCTTGGATTTTTAAATTCTTGGTGAGAACATATTTCTATGTTGTTCATAGAAAATCCCTTTGCTATTGATCAGATCATATATTATCACTGAAATAGATTTAATAATAATAATATATTAAGAAAAAATGTTTATCAAATTTAAACACTCATTTATTCACAGATTGAAAGCATCTTAGATCCATGATTTTTGTTGGGATCATAAAATAGAACACAGCATTGATCTCAGTGAAATCTATATGCTAGGTCCCAGCAAATCAAACATTTGTAGGTCAATGTGGTGAGGAGGGTTGTACACATAGGACTCCAGTAGAGAGCCTTACAGATGTAAGAATTAGAGTACATTTGAACAAGTCAATTTAAATCAGGCAGATAAGGTGGGAAGCATAATTATATATTTAAATAAGAAGTAAATAAAGGCTCAAACACATTATATTATAAATAATAATAATAAGTACAAGTACTATTTTTAAATAAATAAATATCCCAAACAACTGCAGTGTGATATTCATTCCAACTCAGGAACATGAAATACTCTGTGAAATAGGGGCATTAAGAATAAAACTTCAGCTTGAAGCTCTAGCTACAGAGAAAAAAAGAGTTTCTTTCTACTGAGATGGGAGGGAAGATTGGAAAGCATCCATCTATGAAAACATGGGCATTTGCTGAACAACACAAAGCAAGTCTATGAGTACCTGATACTCTTCTAAGAATGTCACACATATCAGCACTACAATGTCCCCTGACCATCCTATAAGTAAGGTTTCATTTTTATCTCCCTCCTGCAGATGAGAAAACAAAGGTACAAACAGAGGTTTGGCAAGTTGTACAAACTATTTAACCAAGAAGAGATGGAACTGATCTTGATCCCAAGCAGTTTGTCTCCAGAATTTATGGTTAAAATTCCAAGACAGTTCATTTTTAAAGGAGGCTAAATCACAGAGATTAATTTGATAAAACTTTACTGAAAATAATAAAGGATTGTGTGACAGTGATTAACAGTGACTAAAAAGTGAAAATAGTTTTAAAAGGAAAAAACAAAGCAGCATTAAGATGAAGCGACAGAATCACAGTGTGGTGCAATGTTTGAGAACCAAAAATAACAGATTAATTTTTATTTAATTAGTGTTAGGATTTGTTCCCTTATTTCCCAATGGTTTTGTGTTACTCAACTTTATGCCAGAAATCAAGAGAACTAAAAAGTGTTCATAGGAATCTATTTGTAGTCTAAGATGCAAAACAGGCAAACAAAAATGAAATACAAAAAACACCTTTGAGAAAAAAGTGAACACCCAGAGAGAGGCCACTGTAAGGCAGAACGTTATTTCCCATTGGACTATATTATAAAATAATCCTGCTGCAAACATATCAAAACCTTAAATAAAGAATCTGAAGAAAGGTTCACAACAAGAACTGTTAAGGCTCAATGCACCAGCTTGAGTCAGTCACATAAGTAAAATAGGGAATTGATTCACATGCGTCTCACGGCTTTCTTCCATTCTTCTTCATATAAGCTAGTTATCATAGGACATGATGCTTACACATTTATAGACCTCACCTTTAATGATTTCAAAACACATCAATTTGTGGAGGAATATGAAAGATTCTGAGTATACATAATATTCTGACAACATATTGGATTTTCTAAAAATGGAATCAAGATATTTTTAATAAAATAAATGAATCACTATATTTACTATGATATTTTTGAACCTAATGAAATTACTAAGATTATTCTAAATAATGTATATCATCATACAAATAATATGCAGGCTAGCCACTCTTTTGTTCTGAACTTTTAATATTCTAGATGATGTTTTAATAGTGACATAACTAAGTGATTACTTTATTAGAAAGGACTACTACTAAATTTACTAATGTACTAGCAAGAACAGAATCATTTTTTATATTTACAAATTGGAACCCAAAGAGGCATGTTAAATTCTTAGAGTTCTGACATAAATGAATATCCCTTACAGACATGAGAATTAATCCATCAAGAAGGTACAGGAAAGCACGTGCCCTACGTGGTCATTTATGCAAGTTAGACCTTTAGACTATTGAGAAGCATGTGGGACACTAAAGGATATTTGGGGACACACTTTAGACTTTGGTGGAGAGTAGTAAGGAGGGTGAAATTAGAAGAGGAGAATCTGAATAATGTCATCAAAATATATTGTATGAAAATCATAAAAAGTTCAATTCAAAAAAGAAGTAGCATGTGGGAGAAATTGAATGTTGTGGAGAATAAATTTTAAATCAATAGCCTAATGAGATCATAAGTATGGTATGAACTTTTTTATTTTATTTTTCTTTTTGAGACAGGGTCTCCCTGTAGCTCCAGCAGTCCTGGAACTCACTATGTAGACCAGTCTGGCCTCAAACTCACAGAGATCCACCTGCCTCTGCCTCCCAAGTGCTGGAATTAAAGGCCTGCACTACCACACCCAGTTAGTTGGTAAATATTTTATGATATGACTTTGTAATAGAAAAAAGTGCTCAATCAATTTTTCTTTTCAAATATATTAGAAAGGTGAATATTTTATATATGTTTATTTGATATAATATTTTGATAATTCAAGTTATCAAATCATGACTTTTCTTCTCAGTCTTTACATTCACAAGTCACATGACTAAAGTGTAGCGGGAGACATGAAAGTCAAATACACACTTATTAGATAAAAATTACAATAGTAAAAGCAATAAACTATATTAATAAATTATATGTTACAGACCATTTTTATACCAAGTCTTAAAGTAAGCTTTGGTTGTTGGTATATTTATTTATTTATTTTTGGTTTTTTGAGCCAAGATTTCCCTGTAAGCCCCAGCTGTCCTGGAACTTACCAGAGAGAGCAAGCTGGCCTTCAGCTCAGAGAGATTCTCCTGCCTCTGCATGCTTAGTGCTAGGATTAAAGGCGTGTGCCATCAAGTGCAGCCCAAAGTAAGTTTTTTCTTTAATTTTATATAACATAGTAAAAATTATCAGACTCAAAGTAACATATTATAAGATCAAAGAACACAATACAATCACTACTCAGATACCATAGTTATGAAACAAGGGAAAAATGATTTCTCATATGCATAGAAGAAATAATTAATGTCTGTATCAGTCTAATCATAAAATGCTTAAATTCGTATTCAAATAAAGTAATACCTATGGCCCCTAACTGTGCTGAATAGTGTTAGTTGTCAAGTTGACACACATGAGAAAAGGGAAACATAGTTGGAGAATTCCCTCTATCAGACTGGCTCTAGGCATGTCTGTGAGGCATTTTCTTGATTGTTGAGTGATGTGTGAGGGCCCCCTTGGCCAGGTGGTCCAAGCTGTATAAGAAAGCAGGCTGAGCACAGGCTAAGGAGCAAGCCAGCGAGAGGTTCCTCTGTAGTCTGTGCTTTAGCTTCTGCCTCCAGGTTCCCACCCTGAGTTCCTACCCTGTCTTCCTTGTGATAAACTGTGATCCGGGAGATATAAGAATAAATAAACCCCTTCTACCCCAAGTTGGTTTACTTAGTGTTTTTTATCACAGCAATGGAAAGTAACTAGGAGACCAATTTAAAATGGTTCAGTTTATAATGTTTTGATTTTATGACATAATAGAAATGTGAACCCTGCAGAAGCCGAACTTTGATGTTTTTGTGAGGTAGCGATATGCAGTTTCACTGTCTCAGGAAACTGAGCAGTGTTTAAGAGATGCAACTGCCAGTCACACAATCAGGAGATTTATGCATTGTGGACTTTACAGTGTGCTGTTATGCTAAGCTGTGATATTTGGTAATTTGAGCATATTAAATACATTTCCATTTCCAATACCTGCCACTTACACTATTTCTGCATATAACCTCATCACAAGTCTAGAAGCATCTGTATTTAATATTGTATAATATTCATAGTTCACAAGGCTATCTATATAGTAGACCCTCATAGTGTCTCTCAAGAACATGAGTAAATCCAAGAGGAAGAAGCCAATTAAAAGATGGAAAACGAGACACAAAGAATCCATACAACTCTCCCAAGGACATCCAGGCAACACTGGGACTTGTAACTCCAGAGGCTTGTTCTTAAATAGCTCACTCATCAGAACGGTTTGAATCTACATATAGTCAGGTAACACATGCCCTGAAAGTTGAAAGTTAAATCTAAAGGTCACATTATGCAAATTTAAACTTCAAAACATTTACTGTTGACAGTATGTAGAGATTCCTCATGTATAATTCCTATTAGCTAATCTTTGAAAATGTAATGCACCCATAGTTGAGATGCTCTGAGTCCCAGAAAAGGATGTATCAATGCTGTTAGTATATATTGGTCAATTTACCTTCCAAATACACTCATTGTGTAAGGCAGCATGGAAGATCTGTGTGGTTTGTGTGTGAAACCAGCACTGAGGCTCATCTGAGGCACTGCTTTATCGCTTCCTAACATGAAGTTCCACATTGTGGGTACTCAACCAGGAATCTCATTACTTTAATAGCAGCAGAGCCAGGATAACACACAATGGAGGAGAAATCTTATAAACAGTGATGTCTCCAAAATACTACACTTTGCTCACAAGCTTAAATCCTTAACCAGGCAGCCCAGTTTGATGAGGAGGACTTGGGCACATTTTGTGTTCCTTGATACAAGGAAAAGTAGTTCTTACCATTATTAATTTATAATCTCATTAGAAAAAGGTATCCATCCATAGCTAAAAAGTCAAATATAATAAAATGATTATATCTCAAAGAGTAAATTGTAATTAAGAAGAAGCATCAATGTGTAGTACAAAAATGTGCAAAAGATTCACAAAGCAGAAAGATTAAAGAGGAACCTCCAGAATTTGCTGAATGACTATCTAAAAGAAGAAAAAAACAAAAGAAGCTTGATTTGATGGTTCAGTGAAGAAGACAATCTCTTAGCCAAAGTACATCACATGATACTTTCTTAAATAAAATTATTTTATATAATAATATCAATGCCAACCTGTCACATTTTATATGCAAATGTGGCCTGGAACTCTTCATTTTAAAAACTATTTAAATTAATTTATATTATTCTTCATAAAGTTGTGTATCCAGAAGAAATTTATATTTAAAAACAAAATTAATTAAAAGTAAAGGAACTGAGGTCTGTGCACCAACACATTCATATACACATATGTATGTAGACTATATATATATATATATATATATATACATATATATATGTCACACATACACTTGCACATACTTTTTTAATTGGGGCTGGAGAGATGGCTCAGCAGTTAAGAGCACTGACTACTCTTGCAGAGGACCTGGGTTCAATTCTCATCACCCACATGATGGCTACAAGCCATCCTTAACTCCAGTTCCAGGGGAATCTGAAGCCCTCTTCTGACCTCTGCAGCATTGCACGACACGGGTGCACTCACATACATGAAGGCAATACACTCATACATATAAAATAAAAATAATAAATAAAATTTAAATTGATGTAGTGAAAACATGCATAATAAATAAGTAAATAAATTTAAACAAAATTGGGCTATATTACAAGTAAAAAATTGCTTTTCTATCACACCTTATTCAGAATCATATGATGATAACCCATTTTACAAAGGGGAATAATGGACGAACTACAATTGAGGAGGAAGGAGGGAGGCCTGATGGGAGGAACAAGAGTAGAGATGAATGAATATTGGGGGCTTAGGAAGCCCAGAGGAATGCAATGCCCCTGAAACCCCATGAGAACTGCTCATACAATGTCTAAACATTTATATATATACTGCTCACACAATGTCTAAACATTAGTATATATATATAAACTTTTCTCTTTACAAGGGGTAGAGAGAAAACTAATGCATCCTCAACTCTCACCAGCAAAGTTTCCTTATCTAACAAAGTGTGCTGCACACAGAAAGTTACAACTGGCCAAGTTCTAAAGAATAAGAGATTGCAAAGGGTATATCCTTGGATGGGACTCCTATATTGAACTTTACCCACCCATGACTCAGGGACCATTGTGGAAGAGGGGGTGGAACAATTGTAAGAGCCAGGGCTGGTTCATGAACACAGGGTAGCAGAGGCTTCCATGCCACTGGAAGACTGTACATTTGAACTTGTGGCAATGGTGGCATTGAGCACAGAACCCATGCCAACTCAATTAAACAATGGCCCAGAGGGGAGAAAAGAAATGGGTGGTGTGCTAGCCCTAGACTGAGGACCATTGGAGACTGATGCTGGATGAGGGAGATTATGCCTTACATATGGATGGGCTGATTAGACTCGGTTGGATGAATTTACACTAAGGGACATCTAGGTACAAATGCTTAACTGGATGGAACTTGTATGGTGGAATACGTGAGGTCTGGTGGGGGAATGAGGGGGACGTGGATGGCAGAGGGACTCCAAATTTGATCAAGAACCATCATATAAAACCAGAAAAGCTCAATACAATTTTTTTTTTTAAAAAAAGAGAGCCCATTCAGCAGTCAAAGTGATCTATCCTGAACTGGATCACATATGTTTATTTTCTTATTTAGAAGAAAATGACCTGAAATGAGAAGAGGTGTTTATGGACTGGAAAGAGGATGTAAAGGAAGTAGGGAGAGGGTGGAAGCATGGGTAGTGTGATGGCTAATCCTGGGTGTCAACTTGACTGGATCTTGCATTAACTGAAATGAGAGCAATCTTCTTAATTAGATCATCTGAAGCTGGAAGATACACCCTAAATGTGGGTGTTAACTTCTGATGGCAGCCCATATAAAAGGCCATGGCAGAGGAGAATGTTTTTTTGCTTTTTGCTTCTTGCCTTCTCTCTTGCTGGTGAGTTTGTCTCACTGCTGTAGACTGAAGACTAGCTGATCTTTCAGAATTCATCAGACCTTTAGTGCCAGATTGGGACTACTGAGACATCCAGCCTCGTGGACTGAGTGGCTACAGAGTCTCATCCTCTCCAGTGTGGTGCAGCCATTGTTGGACTACTCAGCCTCTCAGCTGGTGTAAATCTCTGTTTAAAAGGCAAAACAAGTTTCAGCACCAGAGAGAGTGAATTTCTTTCACAGCTGTTTTGTTCTGAGTCTCAGTAGATTCTATAATGGATCTGAAATCTTTCAGAAACTTCTACAGACACACTTAGCAACGTTTTATTAGATATCTGATAAATCTCTCTCTATATATATTTATTCTACTGGTTCTGTTTCTTTGGAGAACCCTGACTAATACAGATTGTGGTGCCAGAGTGGGGGTACTGCTGTGAGAGACCTGACCCAGTTGTTTTGGGGAGGACTGTGGAAGTGTTTGGAACTTTGGGCTGGAAAACCCATTGCGTGCTCAGCATTTGTTGCCGTGGAGCTTGGAACAGTTATGCTGAAAGAGCTGTAGACGATGGATGCCTGGCTTGTGAAGCTTCAAAGGGAAGCAGAGACTATGAGGGTTGTTCATTTGAGGTTTTAAACTGAGAATCTGTGGGTTCTGGTAATCGGCTGTGATTAAGAAGAGACCAGAATCTGAAGTAAAACCTTTGCTTTACTGGGACAATTGATGCTGTTTATCTGGGGCTGAAAAATCAGCTGTAAGTAACAAGAGACCAGCATCACATGAAATCTTCTGGGAGGTATTTCCTCAGGATCAGCACACAGAGGGAACCCAAGCCTCCATCTCAAGCTAGAAGCAGGGCTTGATATTGTGTAAGAGTCTCCTGCATGGTTCGGGTGTTAAAGAAAGCATGAAGGGGTCACAGAGAGCAGCTGAGGCTTGGCACTCTGAGAGGCCAGGAAAGGCTGTAGGTGAAAGTTCAGCTTCAGCTCCAGTGAAGACCCCAGGATTGAAGGGGTCATGGAAAGAATCTGAGGCTTTGCATCACAAGAGGAAGAAGAGGCCATTGTTGAAGGTGTAGCCTCAATTTCAGAGGAGACCCCAGCTTTTTGGAGATGTCAGGACTGTGGGACAACCGCCAATGACAACAGGAACCCAGTAAACAGCATTCCTCCATGACCTGTGCTCCAGCTTCTGCCTCCAGGTTCTTGCCCTGAGTTCCTACCTTGGGCTCCCTGATGAACTGTGACCTGGAGATGTAAGATAAATAAACCCTTTCCTCCCTAAATTGGTAGTGGTCAGAGTGTTTAGTCACAGCAATTGAGAAACAAACTAGGACAGAGATTGGTACCAGTTCCTGGTATTCTGCACAGCATCGCTTCTGACCAGGAAACTCACTTCACAGCCAAAGACGTGTGACAGTGGGCCCATGATCATGGAATCCACTGGTCTTACCATGTTCCCCACCATCCTGAAGCAGCTGGGTTGATAGAATGATGGAATGGTCTCTTAAAGACACAGTTACAGTGCCAATTAGGTGGCAATAACCTGGAGGGCTGGGGCAGGGTCCTCCAGAAGGTAGTGTATGCTTTGAATCAGCATCAAATTTATGGTACAGTTTCTCCTATAGCCAGGATTCACAGGTCCAGGAATCAAGGGGTAGAAGTGGGAATAATTCCACTTACTATCACCCCTGGTGATCCACTAGGAAAATTTTTGCTTCCTATACCCTCAACTTTGCACTCTGCTGTCTTAGAAGTTTTGGTTCCAGATGGGGGAGTGCTTTTCAGGAAACACAATAAATATTTCATTGAAAAGGAAGCTAAGACTTCCCTCTGGCCACTTTGGGCTTCTGATGCCCTTAAGTCAGCAGGCTAAGAAAGGAATAACAGTATTAGGAGGGGTGATTGACCCAGACTACCAGGGGGAAATTGGACTTGTTCTCCACAATGGAAGTAATGAAGATTATATCTGGAAGGCAGGAGATTCCTTAGGGTGACTTCTGGTGTTACCATGTCCTATGATTAAGGGAAATGGAAAACTGCAACAACCCAATCCAGACAGGACAACAAACGGCCCAGACCCCTCAGGGATGAAAGTATGGGTCACTCCTCCAGGGAAAGAGCAGAGGTGCTTGCTGATGGTGGAGGAAATACAGAATGGATATTAGAGGAAGGTAGTTACAAATACTAACTTAGTCCACGTAACCAGTTGCAGAAACGTGGATTGTAATTGACACAAGTATTTTTGTCCTATTTGGTTAAGAATAAGCTTGTGCATGTATACACATATGTTAAGCAGATACTTGAGTTATTCTTTTTTTGAATGCATAATTGAGATAAGTGTTAAGTTGTTAAGTGTTATAAACCTATATGATCATACTGAGTTATGAGATACTAAAAGACTAAAAATTTCTCGAAGACCTTATCACCTACTCTAAGATATATAATTCATTGGTCATTGTATGATGGGATAGTAATATGTTAAGTGAAACTATGACCTCAACATTGTTTTCATTTGGAAATTAAGCATGACATAGAGAGATGCTATTGGGTGTCAAGTTGACAAGGGGTGGAATTGTGAGGGCTAATCCTGGATCTGGATCTGGGATTAACTGAAATGAGAGCAATCTTATTAATTGGATCATCTGAAGCTGGAAAATACACCCTAAATGTGGGTGTTACCTTCTGAAGGCAGCCCATATAAAAGGCCATGGCAGAGGACAGTGCTTTGCTTTTTGCCGATTGCCTTCTCTCTCACTGGTGAGTTCATCTTGCTGCTGTAGACTGAAGACTAGCTGATCTTTTGGAATTCGTCAGACCTGCAGCACCAGATTGGGACTACTGAGATATCCAGCCTCATGGACTGAGCGACTACGGAGTCTCAGCCTCTCCAGTGTGGTGCAGCCATTGTTGGACTACTTGGACTCTATCTTGTGAGCTAAGCTGATAAATCCTTATACATATATATTCAATCTACTGGTTCTGTTTCTTTGGAGAACCCTGATTAATACAGGTAGACATGATCAATGCATAACATACTCATGTATGGAGGTGTCACAGTGAATCCCCTGTGCACAGTTTTTATAATAAACAGTGTGGCAAATATGTAAAAGATCAATTTTCTAAGGAAGGAAATAATAGCTTCTTGTTTTCATTTTTAAATTTTACTTCATGTTTTCATTTGTTTGTATAATGTAAAAGAAAGTGATGATTTAGGGCTGGAGAGTTGACTTAGTGATTACAAGCACTGGCTGCTCTTGCAGAGGAACCAGGATCAGTTCCCAACACCCACATGGCAGTTAACAACCATCAGTAACTCCATATCCAGGGGATCCAACATTCTCTTCTGGCCTCCACAGCATTGCATTATACAGGTGTACCCACACAAATGCAGGTAAGACACTCATACACATAAAATATAAATAAATAAATAAATAAATAAATAAATAAATTTTCTACTGGGAGTGGTAGTACACATCTTTAATCCCAGTACTTGGGAGGAAGACCCAGGCCAGGTGGGGCTCCAGGGAGACTTTGGCTCAAAAAAAACCAAAAAAGTAAAGAAAGGAAAAACAGAAAGCAAAGGTTTAATAAAAGAAAAATAAACTTCAGAAATCATAGATAGAAATTACTAAGCAGAACTTCACTGAAGATCTATACAGTCTCTGTAACAAACAGACAGTACATAATCCTGGCACAAACACTCATAGGTAAGTTCTGTCCTCTTCGAAACTCTCAGCTATCTTTCCTGTTTCTGTCCCTTTTAATTTACTTAAAAATGTTTGGATCCCAAATGTAATTTCCAGCTTGAAATAAAGAAAAAGAAAGACAATTTTTTGGCTGAAATTATTATGAATTTAAAGATCTTTCTCTTTTTTAAAAAGAAAACAATGAATTATTTTTACTTTATATGTATGAGTATATTGTCCACATATGGGTAAGTACACCCATGTCATTCAATGCCCACTGAAGACAGAAGAGGGTGTTGGATACTCTGGAACTGGAGTTACAGACAGTTGTTAGCCAACATGTGGGTGCTGGGAATCAAACCCAAATCCTCTGAAAGAGCAGTCAATGCTCTTATCTGCTAAGCCATTTCTCTAGCCCCAAGATCTTTCTCTCAGTACTATTTCACCTATTCTCCACAGGAGCTTTATTGACCTTGATTACTAATACTTTTTCTCTTGAAATTGATTTTATTATTGGTGTATTTGAATTTCAGCTATATTGTTGTTAAACTTTACTATTTATATACTGAAGTGATAGTTTAATATTGAATTCTGTGACTTTGGCAAATCAGTGAATTAATATGGGTAACTGAAATCCACATACTATTATGAAATAGTTTTATTTGTTTTCTGATAACTGTGCACATTATTTCTTTTACATATGTATTTGCTTTAACACATCTACGAAGATATGAGTAGAACTGTTGATATTGAGCATCTGATTCCTTTGTGATCTGAGAGACAATGCTTTCTATGAAGTATAGTGCTGCCATCGACCTCTTCAGCAATCTTTGTCAAACGATCTTCTACTATTAGATGCCACGTGTCTTAATCATAATGTACTGTAAATGTTATCTAGGCAGCATTTGCTCATATTGAAAGTATCTACAAGCTCTTAAAGTAGGAAATTATATTAAATGATTTTCCTCTATTGAAATAAAATTATACAGCTAAAAACTTCATTCTTGCTTTATCTCTTCCTAAAAATATTTTGTCGTTTTTTTTTAAGTGAATGTCTAATATTTCCATTATCTGGTACCTCTGAGTCTATCTTTTGTTTCTTTGATTTTCTATCATGCTTAAACTTTTCATACCTATTTGATTATTTAATTGGTTGATGCTATAAATTGAATATAAAGAGATAATCTGAAATCTCTGATGACTAATTTTATCAGAAAATGTTTTCTTTTGATTTTTGGAGAATTTTATGAATGTTAGAAAGTCATTGTCAACTCAACAGTGTCAATAATTGAAATTACTCATTGCCTCACTACTGCCCCAAGGAGAAATCAAGTATATCTTCTCTAAGCATACTCTTAAAGAACAAGGTCTTCAGAGTCTGAATTCTTATCTTCACAAGTCATAACTTCTCAATTTCATCTCCCCAGTCCTATTAAGATTCCTGCTTGGTTATTTATTTGTTCCCCTTAGTTATTTATTCCAGAATCTTGAAACACAAGGTGGAGGGCTCCCTAAGCCAAGAGCCACAACCTGAGTTTCATTTTCTCTTGGAATTCAGTCTGATCATTGTTTAGTAACATGCCAGTTCTCTGATTCTTTCAAGCAAATAACGTCTACATTTTGGGATATCCTAATTACTCTCGATATAAAACTAATGTAAATTACCTTGCCCCTCATGTTTATTGGTGACCAGACCTTTGCTATATCTCAAATGGGAAAACTGATTTAAAAGTTCCAATAGAATAAAGGCAGAATGGGAACGTCACACAAGTAGACAGAGAAGGAGACACTTGAGTTGTAGTTGGAAAGGGTAAATGTTTAGCTCAGAGGATATGACACTCCCAGGAAGCATCCAATGCTGGTATTTAGTGTGGTGACCTCTGAGTGAACAAGGGGTGATAGTGCATGGCAGTCACTGAAGACTGTCCCAAGAGATTAACTACAAAAGAGAATACAATACCATGTGCTTTGTATTGAAGAACAAAACCTTAAAATTCAAATTCATTAGCTGTTGATTTAGAAACCACATTTAACATAGATATTAAGTTTTAGCCTAGAATAAAAAGTATAGACTCAAGCCAGGCGTGGTGGTGCATGCCTTTAATCCCAGCACTTGGGAGGCAGAGGCAGGCGGATCTTTGTGAGTTTGAGGCCAGCCTGGTCTACATAGTGTGTTCCAGGACTGCTGGGGCTACAAGGAAACCCTGTCTCAAAAAGACCCCCCCCAAAAAAAGTATAGACTCAAAATAATATCTTCCTTCTAAAAGCAAATCAAATGAAAACAAAAGGTGAAGTATTAAAAAATAAAACACCATTCTAAAATAGAGACTATCAAATCTGCAAAACACAGTGAAGACTGACTGAAGTGCTTTTTATGAAAGAGCTTCAGAAATAATAATAACTCACCATGTCAGGGAGGTTTGACAAAAGGAATAGTGACTGGGGAAAAAAAAAAAAACTCTAAAAGTGCATTACACAACTAGTGCTGCATAATAAACATCCTAAGTGGCTAGAGAGATGGCTCAGCAGTTAAGAGCACTGACTGCTTTTGCAGAGCACCCAATTCAGTTTTTAGCACCCTTGTGGTGACTAACAAGTGTTCCTAAACTCCACCTCCAGGGGACCTGAGGCCCTCTTCTGGCCTACATGGGCATTGCATGCACATGGTACACTTACATACATGCAGACAAAATATACACACAAATAAAATAAAAATACGTAGTTTTTTCTTTTTTTTTTTTTTTTGAGTGGTCTTTTCAATGAACACTGTAGGATCATCAACTGTAGCAAATATATCACTGAGCAATGTCAATATTCTCAAAAGCTACCATGCGTGGGGCTAGAGGGAATGTGGGAACTCTGTAATAAACACTCAAATTTTTGCTGTAAATTTAAAATTTCCTCAAAATAAAATGAACATGAGCAAAGATCTAGGGCCAAGGGAAGATCAATCTACACACAGCAAATAAAGGTGGTTGTCATTGTAGTACCTTTATTAAATGCTGAACTGAGAAGGCAGGAAGTAGAATACCCAAAATGGACAAGAGATATTCTCTTCTTTACCTTCTAGAATTAAGACGGCATTAAGACATGTATTACAGCCGGGTGGGGTGGCTCACACTTTATTCCCAGCATTTGGGAGTCAGAGGCAGATGGGTCCCTGTGAGATCGAGACCAGCCTGGTCTACATAGTGAGTTCCAGGGCTACTGGGGCTACAGAGAGACCTTGTTTCAAAATACCAAATGAAATAATATGCATTGTATAAATGTTTAGTCTTGTTTTGTTTGGCAATATTAAAATACTATTTAAAAGAAATTTGCTCAATTAAGTGAAATGTCAAGCACTTTGGCCTTTGTAGCTCTAATATTTTTTTACAATCTTAAATATAATATTACTATAAAATGATTGTAGGATGCAGAGGATAACTTACTAATATTTTCAATAATTGGGAAATTAAAGGAGTAATAATTGGAAAAGAAGAGGTCAAATTATCCATTTTTGCAGATGATATGATATTATATCTGAGAGATGCCAAAAATTCCACCAGAAACATCCTAGAAATGATTAAACACATTCAGTAAAGTGGCAGGCTACAAAATTAATCTACAAAAGACAGTAGCCCTTCTGTATACCAATAACAAGCAATCAGCGAGAGTACACAAGAGCCTCAAAAAAAAAAAAAAAATCTCAGAATAAATCTGACCAAAGACATTAAAGACCTCTACAATGAAATTTTTAAATCTTTAAAGAAAGAGACTGAGGAAGACGCCAGAAGATGGTGGGAACTTCCATGCTCATGGACTGAAAAAATTAATTTTGTGGAAATAACCATCCTACCAAAAGCCATTTATAGATTCAATGAAAGGCCAATCAAAATCCAGTTTTACAAAGGAAGCTTCTAAAAGTGATCTGTTTAAGACAATAAATATTTGCAGTCTCACTGTTTTGCAGGCCAGGATCAGGAATGCAGATGAGTTATACAGTTGGTTCAGGGTCTCTTGAGTTTCCCATTAAGGCTTTGGCCAGGACTATCATTTAGTAGCTTGGTACCAGCTAAAAAAATCTTGTTCTACAAAAGGGTTCAGAGAAGGATTGGCAGGCCCCTGAGTATTACTGCTACAGGCAGCACAAATCACTTTTAAATTACTGCTTGGGCATCCATACCACATCCATTGGCTTATGCCAGATCAATGATTCAAGATGGTAGAGGAAGGCAGATGCCACAGCATCTTTCCATAGAAACCACAGGCTAACATTTTGGACTTATTGTTTATTAAAGGAAGTTGTTAAGTCCAAATCACACTAGAGGACAGGGAAATAACAATTATTTCTTTTTAAAGGAATGTCAAAGAATTTTTAGACATATTTTAAAACATCAAATATTTCACCAGTATAGTGGTATATATAGATCACAGATGTCAGGAATTTATGCAAAAATTAGAAAACTATACAGGTTTACACAACATAAATCAACAACTTTTCAGGAAGTCCACAGATATACACTTAGAGGAGGAAGTTCATAGCATAGGCAAATCCACTTTTATTCTTTTCTTTCTGAACAACTTTCATCATAAAAGAACTTGTCACAGCAAGGAAGACCTGTAATCTGAAATTTTCTGAAATAGTACATGAAGAGAAAGGAATACAGCTCACAATAAATAGGAGGTCAATTGCGTAGAAGTCATGAGTGACAGCCACAAAAGTTAGTGTTGAAGAGCATGCAGGCAGCTTATGAAAGACGAGTCCTTAAAAGGTGCTAGGGCATTAGTTCACAATTGGACTTCTTTCCAACATGGTCAATGCATTACTGATTCAGGGAACAGTGAATGAAAAAGGCCATTTTAGGATTTCAATCAATAGTTGTCCCTATTGGGATTTTTATGAACATTTTAGCTAGCTGACCTCAGTTCCATTTGCATTATTTTACCAAATAAATAAAGAAAATAAGCCATATTTCCCAACTTTAATTGAGTAAAATCACTACTTGACACCTAAGTGGCTAAAAGAGATCCACTGCCATCTGGGCCTCAGTCATTCACAGTAGGAGAATCCATATGGTTCCTAAGACAAGGAGAAACAGGAATTCAATCACATTATTTCCGAGAAAATACAGGCCTGAGCAGTAAAATCCCCTTCCAAAAACTAAATAATGAATGGAAGAGGTTGAATATAGAATCTATGCAAAAGAGAGAAATGTATAAATATGTCTTTTCATATGCAAAAACAACAAATATGCAGATGGACCAGGGGCTAAAGTTGTAAGCATTCAACTGAATCTGAAGCCTGGGAAGTATGACATGAAGAGCTATATAAATTCAATGTATCTGGAACATTCTTTTAGTTGAGGCTTCCAGTTGAATGTGGTCATGTAGGAGACACCAACAGGAGCTTTTGTGTGGCTATTTACCTTTGTGACAGTTTCTGGCAGGGGTCCTGTCCCACTGTTGTGGCACTCAGCAGGCTCTAGTAATACAGAACTTTTCTTTGCACCAAAAAGGCACAAAGCCATCTTGATGCTCCTCATCAGTGTGTCAAGCACAGTCTGCTTCCTCTCATCTGGATTGCACCTTTGCAATGAGCAGTCTCCTTCCAAATCCCAATGCTAGTGCTCTTTCCTGCTAGAAACCTATTGAAAATTTGTGCCTTTTTTTCAACTTCTTTTAAATAGTTTTGTTTCCTAAGTTACTTTTACTTTTCACTGCCTATGACTTCACATAGTGCTTATGACTTTACATAGTGTCTATATTTTTAAGTTAATAATAGTTTTTAATAGACAAAACTGAATATATTTGTGGTGGATAACAGTGTATCTTGAAATATTTATGTCTTGTAAAATGGCTACATTGAGCTAAACAAGTTTTACAATGTAGAATCAGTACACTAGGCCTACTCATATTTCAATTTTTAAGAAAATAATCAACCATTCTTAACTAGAGTCGCCATGGTGTACAATGCTCTTGAATATATCACTCATATCTGACTGAAAGTTTGTATCCTTTGCCCAACATGGGCCCAAAGCCCCCACCCCAGCTCCTGGTAACCATCACCACACATTAGTTTTGATTGACAAAATTCAGAACCTCTCACTTCTTTGATAGTTGAGTATCATCAGTTTTTTATACTGAAAGAATATGACCTTAAATTGTTGGCTTACTAATATGCAAACTTATTTAATACTTTATGCTACTTGTTTCCTTTATTCTTTTTTTTTTTTTTTTTTTTTTTTTTTTTTTTTTTGGTTTTTTTTGGGAAAGGGGCTCCCTGTGGTCCCAGGTTCCCTGGAACTCCCTTTGTAAAACCAGGCTGGCCTTGAACTCACAGAGATCCACCTGCCTCTGCCTCCCGAGTGCTGGGATTAAAGGCATGCGCCACCATATGGAACTTTTTTGGCACTAAAAGTAATGTGGCAATTAGAAGGCAGTAAAAACACAATTGATATGGCATAAAAAACATCTTTTCCAAATGTATAGCTACTTATTAAGTATGCTATTAAAGAAAATAGTCCCATTACTCAAATTGTTAATAATGGAAAAAGTCAACACTCTCTCATTTTGTAGCCACCAAATTGGTCTCATATCTCGAAAAAAAACTTTTTCAGAAGTGGCTAATGAACATTACAGAGGAACAGAGGCTGTAGGGCTATGCAGTTGAGCTTTTCCACTAGTGGCTGAGTTTAACACACACATAAAACAGTTGTGTTCTCCTTAGCAAAATAGATTCTACAATAGCTTCTGGGAATTGTCTCACATTGGTTTTTTATTTTCAACATCCTTAATTTTCAATTGCAAATGATCCTTTTAGAACTGATTTTTCAGTGTACCCTGTAGCAGGAGGACTCCAAAGATGGCATGAACCCAGAGCCCTGGGATTCAGCGAGAATTCATTTCACTTCTTGGTCCACAAATAGCCTGCCAAAAGGAGCCCATGCCTCTGTACCCTGCTCACGAGCCCAGTGACTGCTGACAGACTGTGTGGCAGGGACCAATCAGAAAACGATATGATGACTAAAGGGATTTGGGGACAGAAAAAAGGGAAATATAAGGCCTGCCTCCTCCTGCATTAAATGAGCCTGCAGCGCCTTGCCTAGTGCTTGCTTCTACCTGACTCCAGGTGTCTGTGTGTTGGCTCCATGCCTCTTGCCCCACCCCCAGTCAGCAGGGGACCCGATCCAGGTCAGGGTCTTCACAGCTGGCCTGAAGAGAACCCGCAAGAGTACCCTATTTTTAAGTGTCTAATATTATGACTTTTCGAAGTGTCAATTAGTAATGTTTCAAATTCATGGAATAAACAGTATCTCATACATGAGGTTTGTATCCCATTTACTTCAGTAAATGTGATTATACTTAGAAACGTCATCAACTTGTACTCCAATTTATGAGGCTTCTTTCCAAAACAGAAAAAAAATCAAGCATTTTTTGTATTATTGTTGGCTATTTCACAAGTTCAACAGGTAAAACAGGCAAAGGAAAGTTATAGGCTTTAAGATAGATAGAATTAGGAATCATAGAACACTGTCAATAATCAAATATAAATTTTGGTACATATAACCGTTTTTCTTTAGTCGTCTGCCCATACTCAGAAAGTTATTGAAGAGCTCTCTAGTAAACCAGATTCTACAGCAAATCCCACCCAAGACTAATGAGAAGGGCTGGAAACTGAAGCGAGGTCCTCTCGCATGCTAGGCAAGTGCTCTACCACTGAGCTACATCCCCAGCAGGACTGCATAGCATCACACCCAGACTTTTGATCCAGCCATTTACAATGACTCCTGGCAATCTGTATTTTTAAACTGCATCTGTAAAGCGCAAGTACCCAACCTAGTTTGACAATCACGGTTGTAAATAGTAGCATGATTAGAACATATCTAGAATCCAAATCTGAAAATATGTGATGCTACAAATTACTTAACCTTTGTAGTTGTGGTGGTTTGAATGAGAAGGGGGCCCTCATAGGCTCTCAAATGTTGTGTCCAGTTGGTGGCACTGTTGGGAGGTTTATGAGATGCAGCCTTGCTGGAGGAAATATGTTACTGAGGGACAGGCTTTGGAAGCTCAAGTTGTACCCTGGCAGTCTGTCTCTGTTCCATGTGTTTGTTTGAACACCTGAGCTTTCTGCTCCAGCTGTCTCCTGCCATACCTCCCCCGCAATGAGATTTTACCCCTCTGGAACCAAAAACCAGATAAACTCTTCCTTCCACAAGCTGCCTTGGTCATGGTGTTTTATCATAGCAACAGAAAAGTAGCTAATGTAGTGGCTTGGATCATTTGTATTTGGGGCAGGGAAATCTCTCTACTTTCACAGCGATTTAATGACAAAATATAAATCAAGTAATGGCTTCCTCCAGGTTGGCACATGTAGGTAACCATATATAGTGATAGTCCTCTTGACAATAACTCTATGAATTACTAATATTTTATGTTTGATTTTCTTTACCTTTGTGTGTTTTTACACTATGTATATCTGTGTGTCTTTGTGGGTGCCAATGTAGCCACATGCATGCCACAATACATATGTGGAGGTCAGAGGACAACCTCAGGTGTTGGTCCCAACCTCCGAACTTGTCTGAGACAGAGTCTCTTATTCATCACTACATACACTGTATGTATGTATAATTATATTCTATCCTAATTATACATACATTCTATCCCACTTATACATACGATCCAGGAATTCTCCTATCTCTACCATCTTTCTTTTCATAGGAGAGCTAGGGTGACAACTCACTAATGTATTTGGCTTTAGGTGGATTTGGGGATCCAAAGCCATATCCTCACATTTTTGTGGCAAGTGCTTAACCCCTGAGCCAGGTCTGCAGCCACTTTTTTTTTCCTGAGAGGCAAATGGACTCTGATTGCATAGCCATTCTTTTTCCTTTCCTAAAGAAACTTCTATTAGTGTTTATTTTATTTTTCTCTTGTTGAAACTAATGTTGACCTTGTAGAATAAAATCCCAGAAAATGAAAAAAAAAATAAATAGGGAGTGGCTGGATAGATGGCTCAGTGGCTCAGCAGTTAAGAGCAGTTGTTGCTCTTGCAGAGGATCCAGGTTCAGTTCCCACATGGCAGCTAACAACCATCTCTAACTCCAGTTCCATGGGATATGACACCCTCTAAGCCATTGTGGGTACTGCACACATATGGTACACTTCCATACATGCAGGCAAATTACTCATACACATAGCATAAAAATAAAGCATAAAAAAAGCTTCACAAGACCAATCATGTTCAAATTTTCTGTTAATATGTCACTTGATTCTGCATGTGCAGTTGATTGGTACATCTAATCTATTTCTAACTTATAGACTTTTAGAATTACAAAGGACTACCTTAAAGCTAAGTAGCATCTTATTTTACAGTTTACATATAAAAAACTAAAGAGCTGAAGTACATGAGTTTATAACAGACCAGAAATTAAATTTCCATATTTCTCATATCATATTCTTGAACCACTTAGCTTCAAATCATTTGCCAAAAACAAATTAGCAAATTAGAATTTAGTTTCAGCACATTCAACATGCATGCGATCTTCTAGAATTCTAAAATTTACATTGTAGAAACCAGTTTTACATTCCTGTAAAAATAATATTTTTATCTTTGGTGATAATATCATTTTTTCTGCAAATTTGGGGCAGATTTTCATTTTTATTGCAGCACTTATTTCACATGTCTTTTTTAACTTCATCGTTCTATGTTTATGGTATATGAGAGTTTATGCATAGGCTAGTTTTTCTCTATTCGCTAGCAATCAAGAAGGTAAACTGATTTTAACACATTTGTACAGTATTTATTTAGGAAATGAAGATAATGCAGTTACCAAAACACTATGAATATATATTTTTTTATGTTCAAGTATCTCAGAGTAAAGGAACCTTGGCAGTGAAAATACAGCTGCATTTTGATTTCTTAAGAGATATTTCATAAAATGATAACTCACTAAGTGCATTTTTGTTCTAAATATTCAAATTCATTCCTCTTTAACATGCATGATGCCAAGAAAGGAGAAAGAAGAAATGATCTCTTGACAGCAGTCGTCTTCCGTGAATTACCCTAATGACTACACAGGAAATGATCTCTATCCAGCACAGTCCTCTATATATAAGCAATATTCAAACACTGAACAGTCACCATCTTAAGTGGATTAAATATTAATCAGGACAGTGTGCCTGTACCACTGATTTCCAAGAGCTCTAACAAACAGGGGCTGTGAGGATTTGGTCATTTTCAGGGTAGTTCTTGACAGCTGTCTGTGGAAACAAGGGACTAATAGTGCTTCTCTAAACATTAGTTGTACAAAATTAAGCACAACTTTATAGGCAACCTGGTTTTCCAGAGCCCACACTCTTCCTCAACGTCAAAGAGGCATTGGGAGAATCAGGAAGTATCAGGTCATTGGTCAGCTTCTCTTAGTACTGCAGAATGTTTTAGCAGAAAAAAAAAATCATGTGGTCAATGGCTTTACTTTTAACCACTATATATTTTTGAGTGTGGATTTGGGAACAGGCTTTTTTAAAAAACAAATGTTTAGGAGTAACCATAGCTC
>NW_008358642.1:1900307-1911310 GCF_000622305.1 Nannospalax galili | reverse complement strand
AGAGAGAGAGAGAGAGAGAGAGAGAGAGAGAGAGAGAGAGAGAAACTTCCTACATATAATCTGGAAATATTCTTAACAAATAAAAAAAAAACTTCTAAACTTCCTTTCTAGGATGATAATTATGATAAACTGAACTTCTAAATCTAAAAAGTTGAAGTCTTGCTTGTGTGATAGTGCTGGCCTAACCCAAAACGATCCTAACATGGGACAAAATCTAGAATCAGAACACAACTATGGAAGACAATGGAGATAATCACGGGACATACGTTAAGACATTCTGTACTCGAATACATTTTTTCCTCACATTTCCCAGACACCATTGTAGTGAGGGACTATGTCAGAAACATAGACAAGCATGTTTGTGACTTTCCACAATTTCAGAATTTATTAAATAAGAAGAAATTTGTCATATAATCCACCTATCTTGGTTGCCAGGCTAAGGCAAATGCAAGTTCTTTTGCTACATATCACACAGTAAATATATCTCTATGGGTGTATATGGGTGTGACCCGGAAGATGTTCCTCTGACTCTGTGATGACAAGCCATGGACCCACCTCCTTCCCACGCTCTGCAAAGAAGCCACGCCCCTTCCCTCTTCCAGCCAATAGGTTGAACATAGCCACTTGCAAGGGAGGGGCTAAGGGAATAGAAGCTGGGAAAACCATAAGGCTGGTCTCTTGCCATTTCGTAGGGCTGTCTGGAACCACTGGATTTATGTCTGGGTGTGGGCTTTGGAACACAGCTTGGGGCGGGGGGTGGCGCTTGTCTGTAAGTAAACCCTGACACCAAGCTCAATTAGCAAGTCCAATAAACTCGTTAAAAATTCTTCAAACCGGGGTTTTGAGAATTTTTTCCTCAGGTTGTCGCAAGGACCATGGGAGGAGGGGATTGGATGCCACATGCACCTCCCAGCAGTGAATTTGACTTACAATAGGTAACAGAATCAATGCAAGTAACAGAGGCTACCAAGTCTCTGTGCCAACATGCACAAGACCCATGCCAACTCATTCAAATAAAATCCAGCATAGAACTGGAGAAATGGGCAGCAGGTTCCAACCTTAACTGAGGAACTATGCTGGGTGAGGGAGAGTAGATCCTCTTTAAGGGAGTGACTCTAGATAGGTTGACTAGACACCAGTGGATGAACTTGCACTGAGTGACATCTGGGCACAAATGCTTGATCTGATAGGCCTTAACATATATGACAGAATGCATGAAATAGGTGAGGGATGTCCTATGGGGGCTTCAGATGGGGGAGATTGTAATTTGATAAGACATATTATATGAACCCCACAAAACCTCAATAAAAATACACATTAAAATGCCGGGCGTGGTGGCTCATGCCTTTAATCCCAGCACTCAGGAGGCAAAGGTAGGCAGATCTCTGTGAGTTCAAGTCCAGCCTGATCTACATAGTGAGTTCCAGGACAGCTGGAGTTACAGGGAGACCTGTCTCAAAAAGACCAAAGGGGGGGGGGAACACATTAAGAAAAGAGAATGAGAACTAACATTAACACATATCAAGCTTATTGCAGACTGAATGGTAACCCTCATTCCATCCACCCACAAAAGCATGTCTACTTGGAACCTGTGATTGTGACACTATTTTAACAATGATTTATATTGATGTAATTAAGGATCTAGAAGGAAGATCACCCGGTGGACCCTAAATTTAACAGCAAGCTTCCTTATGCTAAGTGAAGACAAACACAAAAGGAAAAGACAATTCAAGGATGGAAGAATTTTATTCATGGCTTTAGACTGCCAGCCCACCAAAAGCTTCTATAAAGGCAGGAAAAGCCCTTTCCTCCAAGTCCCCAAGATCAACCCTGCCATGCAGATACCTTGAGTTTGGATGTCTGTCTCCAGAACTGTGAAAAAATGCATTTATGTTGTTTCTAGTCAACTTGTTTGTGGAAATCTGTTTGGCAATTTGAGGATATTAGTAAAGTCAAAATACATAAGTAATGCTCATTATTAATACAACAAATAATAGGCAACAGTTACTAACATTTTCATGCCAGACACAATGCCTAGGACAAATAAGGTTGGAGTATGTGCATACCTCATTTAAACACTAGCAATCTCTCCCACCTAATATCTCTTGTATTTTGCAAAGAATTCCTTTTCAAGAACTATCTTCTCCCTAGATTGCTTTCCTAATAACCTACTGATGTTTTTTCTGTGATCGCAAATGAAACAAACATTGTTTGTTGCACCTAAGAACTTTATGTGTATTTAAATTTTAAGTGGGCTGACTTCAAATAGATAGGCAAAGTTGAATGCTCACTTGCAAACTTCTATTCTGTTTCAGAAATACAAGACATTGTATTAAAAAGTCGTTTAAATATATGTCTTAATGCTCAGCTTAGCTATTAATAGAACATGTATTTGTCATTTGAATAAAGTAATTTTTAATATTTCATTATTTTTATTTTATGTGTATGACTGTATTTCCTGCATGTACATAAGTACACCTGTGTTGTGCTATGCTCATGGAGGTCAGAAGAAGGCACTGGATCCCCTGGAACAGAAGTTGTGTACAGTTGTTAGCTACCATGTGGGTGCTAGGAAATGAACTCGGGTCCTGTGAAAGAGCAGCCAGTACTCTTAACTGCTGACCATCTCTCCATCTCTTGAGTAAATGAATTTATTACAATTTTAATATTGTCTTTCAAAAATTTCAGTGCTACAGGCTATTGCCAAAGTTTTTGATTATCTCCCAACACTAGAAGATAACACCCTTCTGCTAAAGACAGGATATACTTCAGATAAAGTACTTAGAGAAATGGAGCAGGAACTGACCTGGAAGCCTTCAACCAGAATTTCAGCTCTCATAATGCTAGATGATAATATGCAAACTGCTAAGGGAGAAAACCAATCAATGGTCCCACACATCCCTAAAGCCTAATAACCATAATGACTGGCACAGTGATCTACCTTATTGGTGCAGTACTGGCACTGTTATCTGGGGGGCAATCAACAACATTTAATTGGACTTGAAGCCCTCTCAATAGGAGTGAACTCATGGATGGCACTGCAAACTCAGCCAAATGCATTGTGGCTGGAGAAGACATAGATCCTAGAGAAAACCCTATCTCTGTCATATTTCTAAAAATCAAATGAAATTTCTTACCATATGCTAAATATAGATCCTTATATTTACAGACAAGCATATTGTTCATCACTCATCAAAGAAGCTTCTTTTTTGCAACAGACGGAGGCTACCATAGAATTCCACAACTGGCCAGACACAGAGAATACACATCTAAGAGGTGCCTATTCCTAGGTAACACATCTACCGTTGAACCTCTACACCTAAGGCTCATACAACATAGCAGAATGGGGGCTGGTAGAGAGAAATGCATTCTTCAACTCTCACCAGTGAAGCTTCCTTATACAACAGACTGTGATGCACACAGAAGGCCACAATGGGCCAGGTTTTAAAGAATAAGAGACTTCAGAGTGTACATCCCTGGATGGGACTTCTAAATTAAACTTCACATTTCAGGTACCATTGTGGAAGGTGGGGGGGTGATGGAAAGATTGTAAGAGCCAAGGCTGGTTCATGAACACAGGGAAGCAGAGGTTTTCAGGCCACTGGAAGCTTATACATGTGAACTTGTGGCAATGGTGGCATCAAACACAGGATGCAAGCTAACTCAATTAAGACAAGGGCCCAAAGTGGAGCAAGAGACATGGATGGCAGGCCAGCCTTAGACTGAGAACTATAGGAGACTAATTACTGCTGGGTGAGGGAGAGTATGCCTTACTTACCATCTGTGGCTGACTAGACTCCAGTGGATGAATTTGTGCTGAGGAATATCTGGGTACAGATTCTTAACCGAATAAGGCTTATCATGTATGGTAGAATACGTGAGGTCTGGTGGCGGGCGGGGAGACATGGATCGGGGAGGGATCTAAATCTGATTCAGAACCGTTATAGGAAATGTACAAAAACTCAATAAAAAATTTAAAAATGTCATACATGTGTATTAAGTATAAATCTCTAGCAGGATTGTAGATTTTTGAAACATGAACTAAAAAAAATATGAAATTTAAGACTCTTATTCTTGTTCTACAGATGGTATTTTTTATATTTCTCTATGATTAAGTGACCAGTCAATTAATAAATAAATATCATGGGGGCTAGAAAGATGGCTCAGCAGTAAAGAGCAGTTACTGCTCTTGCAGAGGACCTGAGTTCAGTTTCCAACACCTACATGGCAGCTCACAACCATCTGTAATGCCATGTCCAGGGGATCTTATGCCATCTTCTGTCCTCTGTTGGCTCCTGCACACATGTGGTGCCCATAAACTCATGTGGGCTCACACACATGCACATTTAAAAAATAAACAAATATAGCTCATTCTACACTATGTCTGACATGTGACAGGGGAGACACGGTTCAGGGCAATGGATCTGTGTGCAGAATTGCTCTCAGAGGCTCAATGAATCAGAAACTAAATCCACAGGGATAAGATCCAACTTTGTCTTTAATTTCTTTTCATTATTTGTAAAATAACTGTGACATCGGCCACTAGTTGAATATTTATTATTTTAAAAATATTATGTTAATTCATTATATTAACCCTTAAGTCATTCCTACGAGTTAAATATTATATCATTCCCATTCTCACAAATATGAAAACCAGGAGCCAGAATAGTTAAGTAAAATTCCAAATGACATATGGACAGTAGAAACAAGAGAATTGAAAATCAAAAAGTCTTTCACAGCTTATGATTTGCCTTTCTTTACTAGCAAAAAATTAGGTGGTTAGTCATTATTTTATTTTCAAAAGTGTATCTTGAACATACCTACCAAAACAAATGTTCATACTTTCAAAAAGCGGTCCACTGGCAAGCTTCATATGATGTCCCTTTTGATTTCAAACTGGTAAATACTGTCAATTTTCAGAAAACTAAACATTTTGCGATGTAAGGGGAAGCCTGCTGAAGAAAGTTTTAGAAAGGTTTTCATTTTTCATAAAGGAAATGCTCAGAAAGAACCTGCATGACCTGCTCTTACTGTTGCTTTGAGAAAATAAACGACCAGTAGAGGAGCTATATTGTAATTACATGGGAACCAACCAGAGGTAGAAAGTTCACATGCTTAGGAATGTAAAGGAGAGATAGGACAAATGCTGAGATCTCTGAATAACTCTGCCACTGCTTAACTTTGGACTTAAAGAATGAAATAACACATATGACTGTTTATGTCACATTTGTTAACAACTCTCATCAAATTAAAGCCCCCCAAATCCTAATACACAAAAGTAAAATTTCTCTTACACTTTGTTTAAGCAATATAAACTCCAATTGCCATTGGAATATATTACGTAAAAATAAAAACTGACAAAAACCTAAAAAAAATTAGCCTTTCACTCACTATCTTGGATCATTTCTTATAACTTATGAAATACAAATCTTCACATTTTACTCGTGCTGTAGTATATGCAGTGGAAAGGCTCACAGGTCAATTGAAGAGTAAACAAAAATCAGTATGCTCGATAATTTTTAGAATGTGAAAGTCCATGTTTTAAAAGAAACTCAAATATATCATTTATCTCCATTTACAACTACATCTTGGGATACCTATAAGCAAATTTGCTATTCCATTAAGATAGCAGAGATTAAAAAGCAGTCTGCAGGTGATTTATCCTGCCACATGCTATTCTGAGTTACACACTCATGAGATTGCTTTGCAAATAAGTTAAAATTCATTCATGTCTGCCAATTATTTCCTTAGATTGCTAAATCTTTATCTACATTATTCATGCCTGTCTATGTCCCAGGAAAGCTACTTGAAATGCTGGGAAGTGTAAGCCTCCTAAATTCAATGCTAACCCTTTATAGAGAATTAAAGAGACAAGACTATTTGTGCCCAGATGTAGCCACATCCTGCCTGGTTTGTTCCAGGGCTTAGGAATCAATATGTTAGCACACCTGTCTCCTCTTCAGGACATACTATGGCATTCCAATCCACATATTTAAAAGTTCTGACATAGATAATATTTGGCATTTCATTAATAAGGTGCACTGTGCTAATAACACAATCTTCTCAAAGGAGTCTTCACTAAGATGGTAGTGAGGAGCAGAGGACAGCATTCGTTCAGACATGAATGCAAAGCACTAAAGTAGAATTTTGTTTAGGAAAATTGTTTAGCAGTAACAAAGAATAAGCTTAATTAAGCAAGGTATTGAGGAAGGTCAGTTCAATGTTTTTTAATCATTTTTTTGTGGAGCATTTTCCAGATGCTTTTGAGGTAACAAGAACAAGGTATTGAGGTACAAAGTCATCTGAGGTTGCGGTGAGCCACTTCCACTCAAGATCAGAGATGTTTTGGCACTACTCACTATGTGAGAACCCAGCTTAGAGACCAAGAAGCCATACTGAGGGGGAAGTCAATCACTCAGAGAGACAGAACAGTGTAAAGAGAAAAGAAGGCAAAGATCTCTGTTGATGTTCTCAGCAGGAATAAAGACAACACAGTCCGGCACTCACTTGATTATTCATCAGAGACTACATTCCTCATTGTGTCAATTTCCTATATATCAAAGAAATATACAGGTGTTAAGTCATTCACTGTATAGATCAGAATACTGCTGAAACTTCAGTGCAGATTACTAGCCTTTTCATTTAATTAACTATGCAATTATGATTACAATTGTGCTGAAAGGTATCCCAGATAGTGAATATATGGCCCTGTGAAAAATATTCACACAGACTGCAATAATTTTCATCTTCTTATATACATTAGTCTCTGACAGAATGCCTTTCTTAAACTTCTATAAGAATGATAAGCAATAATTCTTGATGTTATCATCTCCCTTTATGCTTGAATAATAATTAGCTGGTGGTCTATACCTGTGCATATGTGTATGTTTGTGTTTGTGAACCTATCCAGTGTCTACCTGGTTGATTTGGAGATTTATAAATACAATCTCATAATGAAATGACATACAATAACTTTCTGATATATGTAATGTCAAAATTGTTACTTACAGAAAGAAATAAATTTGAAATAAACAAAGTTGAGGACTAAGATACAAAAATTTACAACAGAATTTATGATTATTCATTATTATCATGTACCAATGAACAATAAACTTTAAATGAGGAAACAAATTATTCATCTAAGACTCAGTAATGTATATTTCCTAGCATTCATCTTAAAAATGGTTTACATCTAAGGTTGATTCTAGGAACATAGATCTTTATGCAGTCCCACCCACAGAAGCCTTTTAAGCTTCTGGGTTAGTTCCAGGAACATAACTGCTTACTTGCCCAGCGAGTTCATCCACTTAATAACTAGTAAGAAATGTATTTAACAATGTTCAGTCACTGAGCCTTTGCTCACTAGATAATATATTTCTGCTTATGATTTATTTTCCTAGATATACGGACAATATCTCCCACATAAATCATGAAAGTGACATCATATTTATCATAATGAATTTTCATGGTATACAGTCATGTGCACCTGTGTTGTGTAATGACCGTAGAGGGTGCTGGATCCCCTGGAACTGGAGGTACAGACAGTTGTTAGCTTCTATGTGGTCCTCCACAAGAGCCACCAGAGCTCTTAACCACTGAGCCATCTCTCCAGCCCCCTATTCTCCATTTTAACGATCGACAAATCATCAGATATTTTGAGCTGAATTTCCTCTTTTATACTAATTACTCATAGAATGAATTCATTCTTATTGATTGACTACTATTCTTTTTCTTTTCTGCTTGTACAACTTGTTTTAGAGATTTACCATTTAGAAATAGTGAGATTTCCACTCAGTTCAGTAAATATGTATTAAGCTACCATAAAATATGTTTGAAAGCACTGCAATGGGTATAAAGTAGATAGCATTAAACAAACTGCATAATTATTGAAGATAATTTTCATATTAATATCAATAAAAAGTCATTAGCACCTGCATACCTGAAACAATACACCAGTGAGATACCTTTCTATTGGCTCTCATGTCCCTTGTGGTCAATTCCTGACCTGTGCTGTTAACTGGCTGAAGCACTAGAGGTAGTGTAAAAAGCTATTCAGCATTACTATTCATAAGATAAATGTGTCTTTAAACCACTATAAATATATAAGAACATACTAATTAGAATAGCTAAAGTGAAAAGTTACAGCAACATGAAATGATGGCTAGGATGCCATCATAGAAACTGACTTACTAAGACACTTCTAATGGGAATGGAAAATGGTGCATCCATTCAAAAAACAACTCAATTCAGTAATTTCTTATACAACTAAATGTGCAACTACCATAAGACCCAGCAATTGCATTTTTATATATTTACAGAAGAGTATTTAAAAGTAGGTACACACATAACCTGTACCCAAATGTCCATAACTTCGCTATTCCTGATAGAAAAATTGGACACAAAGGAAATCTCTTCCTTGAGAACTGGCACAGAATGGGATGCTATTCAACAGTATAAATCAAATATTCATACGTGCAAAAATGTGGGTAAATCTCTCTGGAATGTGTACTTACAAAGAAGAAAATAAAAAAGTGAAGGAAAACAAGGAAATTAGGGCTAATTCCAAATGGTGACATATTGTAAAATTTTATTTGTGCACCATTCTTGAAATGGAAAAATTATAGAAATGGAAAAGAAACCAGTGGTTGCCAGAGTCAGGGAACGTGTGTATACCTATAAAATATCTTTCAGTGTTTGGTTGCACCAAGGCCAATAGCCTATGTGTGGAACCATATTAAAGCTGTGTAAAATGGTGCTGTCGGAGGAAATCATGCAAAGTCCACATGGGATGTGTCTGCATTATTATTCACAACTGCCTTTAAATGTGCCATAAGTTTGATTTTTAAAAGCATAACAAAAGGCAAGAAGCCACCAGGAAAAAAAAGGAGAGCCATTCCATTGTTATTTTCCTCTCACATCTAAAGAAAGAGTTGGTGTGGGTTAAGGCTTCATTGTTTATTTCTAGTTTGAAGACATGAAGGAGAAGATGGGCTAAGAGAAAGGAAGTGAAGAGGCTTGTGAGACCAGCTGCCTGTGTGAAAACGCTGTTAACCTCCTAGGATTTTGAAAATGAAGTTTTTCAAAGCCTTTTGGAATTGGATGTAAGTTTGACTTAAATTCAACACAATGGAAAAATTACATGAAAACTAAACACTATATATTACCATGACAGATTCTAACAAGCTAACATTACAAAAGAACTCAGAAAAAGGTTAAGTATAATTCACCAGTCCTTCATTGGAACTCAGTGAAGACACTTCTGACCAAAAAACAACATATTTTGTTTTAAACAAGAAAAATTGTTTTAACCAAATATGCACAGACAGGATTTATCAGTAGAGAATAAACAATCTTTAATTATATGTCTTATATAGCTTAGGAGGGGTGGGGGACACTTATAGTCTTTAGCTCATGTCACCACAAGTTCTTTGTAGAGCTTTAGGGTATAAGCAAGAAGGCCCAGTTTTATTGTGGCTTACATACTTAATAAACAAAATGTAGTGGTAGCAGGGTCTTATAATTAGAACAAAAAGAAATGGGTTATATTACATTTAAACATAGAAGGATATTTAATGAATATTTAAGAAATCCCAAGTTCCAAACTTCATTTAAATTTGAAGTCTCAAAACAATAAAAACCTCATTATAATAAATGATAATATCACTGTACTTTATTATTACAACTTTCATTCACTTCTAATCTCTTTGGTTATATTAAGTAAACACTCTTTAATTTCATTCTTCTTAAAAATCAAACTGGTCCCAGCTGCATATTATTAAGAGAGTGTTTCATTCCTTCTACAGTTTTCTTGAGAATGCATTTCTTTTAATGAGAATGCATAGTTATTGCTAAACAGTGCTATTAGAAGCACATAATTTTACTTAGTGGAAGAATATGGAAAAAGCATTTATTTCATTTTGAATTTTCTGAAAGAAACATATTTTTATATAAATAATACCTTACAAAATAAAGACTGCAGATATCAATACATCAAGTTCACTGACAAACAAATTCAAAGTCAGAAAATATTTTGCAGTTTCTGCAGCATGTTACCTCCTATACAGATGGGACTGAGCAGCAGAAGATGCATTTTGATTCCTAAATGTACATTTCACTGGATTTAATTCTATAGGCATTTACTAAGCACTATGTTAAAAAAAAGAATATAAATTTTCTATTCTGTTCTTGTCTGCAAACGTTTCTGATATTAGACAGGCAAAAATTACCTAGGCAGTAAGCTATTTCTGCCTTCCCTTAGACCTGGACATATTCCTGTCTTTATACACTTTAGAAATGAGACGGACAGGTGATGGTAGCTGAATTGAAAGAATTTTAATACATATCATAATCTTATGAGAGTGAAAGAAAAGATGTGAGAAAAAACATGCTCTCTCCTTCAAAGTCATATACCCAGACTAATTCAAATTACAACATTCCCTTCATAGTTATTATCCAAATCAATTAAGTCTGCTACTCAAGACACACACATGGAGTATGATATTTCGTCAATTGTAAGTTACTGTCAACTGTAACATTCATCGTTATTTTATGTTTGTTTAGAAAGGGAAAATGCTGCCAAAAAAAATTAGGATGCATCATCAAATTTAATTTAATACCTCAATTTCAAGACAAATTCTGGTTCAGAGATGATAAATACTTGAAAAAAAAATATGTGTACAAGGGAGTGGGGAGATAGCCCAGTCAGTAAAGTGCTTGCTGTCCAAACTTGAAGACCCGAAGATCCCAGCACCAACATTAAATAAAGTCAGACTCAGTAGTGTGCATCTATAATCTCCAAATAGGAAGGTAGACACAGGAGGACCCACTGATCAATCAGTTTAGCTGAAATGGCAAGTTCTAGGTTCAATGAGACTGTCTCAAAAAAAGAGAAGCAATTAAGGAAGAAAATTTGATGTCAACCTCTGGCCTCTGGTCTCTACACCCATCCATATAGACAAGTACATGTGCATACATACCTATACCTCTCTCTCTCTCTCTCTCTC
>NW_008358642.1:1863906-1900053 GCF_000622305.1 Nannospalax galili | reverse complement strand
AAGTGTGTGTGCACTACTATGCCCAGAATTAATTATTTTTAATAAAATCACTTTGTTACTTTATTCTAATTAATTCACAAACAAAAACATTATATAGCTCATTTAAGAAAGTCACAATGTTTGCCAAGCCCCAAAGTGTATACATCTTAGTGAACATCTATAAAGTTAAAATGGTCTATGTGGGATTTGCTAAGGGTTTTACACTTTATCAATTATATTTTTATTCACTTACCACAAAACAAGAAAAAAATATAACAGACTTAAATCTAAGAAAATTGGTTTTATATTCTCTTCATGACCCATGTGTCCTTTTGCCTGTATTTTATTCTTTCTTAACACCTACTTTACCCTCTCTTGGTCTCCTTTCTAAATGTTATACCATGCCCACATGTTCACCTATTTACATATTTATAGGTATACAGTATAGGCTAGATCACCATATGAAGGAGATATTCAGGGTTTTTTTCTTTCAGAGGTGGGGTCATCTGGATTAATATATTCTCCAAGTCCATCCATTTTCCTGTAAATTTCATGATTTCATTTTTCTTTACAGCTGAATAAAATTCTATTTTGTATACATAAAACATTTTCATTATTCATCTGTTGATGGAAATTGGTACCATTTCCTTGCTATCATGAATAAAGGAACAATAAAATAAAAATGGATGTGCAAATATCTCTGTGTGGGGGATATTGACTCCTTTGAGTATACTTCCAAGAGTGGAATAGTTGGGTGATATGTTATTTCAACTTTTAATTTTAGAGGAACATACAAACTGATCTCCACAATTAGTTCTAATTTTCACTTCCAACAGTAGAAACTACTACAAAAAAATTCTCCTGTACTCTCTGCCCTCCCTCACACATACCCTGAACACTGTCAACATCCCTTTCAGAGAAATACATTAGTTACATGATGAACCTATATTAACACACAAAAATCACGGCAAGTATATGTTGCAAAAGAGTTCACTCTGGATGGTATACAATCTGTGGGCTTGAACAAATGTGCAATGACATGTGCACACCCTTACAGTAAGATACAGAATGCTTTTTGAGACATAAATAATCCATTGTGCCTCACCTACTCACATCCCGCCCGCCCCGACCCCTTCAACCCTTGGTAACCTCTGATCTTTTCACTGTCTATATAATTTTGCCTTTTCTAGAATGGGAAATCATTGGAGTCTTACAGTATGCAAACTTTCCTCAATGGCTTCTTTCATTGAGTAACATGCTTTATAGTTTCCTCAATAATTTTCAACAGTTTGATAACAGCTCATTTATATTATCATGAAAGAATATTTCATTGCATAGATACATCACAATTTATTCACCTATTCATCTACTAAGGGACATCTTGGTTGTTTCTGAGTCGTGAACAATTATAACTAAAGCTAACTATGTAGACTTTTGCATAATGCTGGCACAACTAAAGGATTATTAGGTCAGAATGTGCTCAATTTCCTTTTTTAAAAAAGCTACCAATATGTCTTCCAGAGTGACTGTACCATTTTCATTAACCAGAAGTTAATGATACCTCCTCATAGTCCACATGCTAAGAACATTTGACGTAATCAATATTGCTAATTTGGACATTCTATTAAGTGTGCACTGGTATTCCAATGTTGTTTTAATTGAACTTTCCTGATGACAAAGAATGTCAAGTGTATTTTTCAATGCTTATCAGCCATCTATATATGATCTTTGGTAAAGTATCTGTTAAGGCCTTTGGCCTATTTTCAGGTTGTTGTTGTTTAATGAATTCTCTGCACTTTTTATTTGATGTGATTTTTTTTCATTTTACTCTTACTTTTACTCTGTGGCTTGCCTTTTCATTCTCTTGATACTGTCTTTAACAAAGCAGGAGTTTCTAATGCGTGGACGTCCTTTGATGTGGCGTTACAATATCATCACCATACCCAAAGCCATCTAGATTTCCTCCTGTCCCATCGTGGGTCAGCTCTACAGTTTTACATTTAGCTCCCAGTGGTTCTTTCCATTGGACTTTTGCATATCATTTCAGACTAATACCTAAGCATTTCATTCTGAGGCTGCTAATGCTAATAGTATTATGCTTTTAATCCCAAATTTACCTCTTTATTGCTGATACATAAATAACTATTGATTTTTGTATAGCAACTTTCCATCCCGCAACCTTTCTATAACCACTTATTAGTTCTATTGAGTTTATTTCTTTTGTATTTTCTACATAGAGGATCACTCGCAAGCAAAAAAAGAAAAAGAAAAAGAAAAAAAAAGTAGTATATCTCCCTTCCCAATCTTTTACATTTTTTCTTGTTTTATTGAATGAGCTAGAACTTCCAGTACAATGATGCAAATGAGTGATGAGAGAGAACATTGCTACTGTGATCTTGGTCTTACTGACATAGTTTTTCATTAGGTGTGACTTTAGTTACATATTTTAATACATTCTGGTTTGGAAGGTTGCTAATTGACTCAATTTATTGAATAGATCATTTGAAATTTGTGATAGTTCCAAAGAATTAACCCATTTCATCTAAATTATCAAATTGGTAGGCATGAAATTTCTCATAACATACTTTTATTACACTATTAACAGTTACGGGACCTATAGTAATGTTCTCTCTTTCCTTTCTGGGTTTAGCAATTTGTGTAATCGCTCTTTTTTTGCTAATAGACAGCAGTCCATAGTCTCCTTTTCAGGTCAACATCTTAATTCAAGGTGAATATGGCTGAATATCTCATACATTTTCAGTTCAAAGTTTCACATTAAGTGTTTAGCTACTTTTACCCAATACTGAACTAATCACTACTCCCTTTTCAAACTTACTCAAATTTCCTGCTTCTCAAGTTTTCTCTCTTAGCAAAAGAAACCAGCATTCACTTAAGTGGTCAACGTGGTAGAAACCACACAGCAAAATTTATCTAACATCTTAGCCCTGGATATTCCCCACCTTCTCTCCACTATCAGCAAATATGGTCTATTCCAAGCAAGGTGATTGCTGATGTGACTGCTAAAAGTCGTCAGATTCGTCTGCCTGTATCCACTCTATGTACCCTAATTCAAATTAAATTTTAAGCAGGTGATATTTTATTTTATTTTCTTTAAGTTTTTAAAAATTAGTGTACATGGGTCTGGAGAGCTGGCTCAGTGTTTAAGAGCACTGACTGCTCTTACAGAAGACCCAGATTTGATTCCCAGCACCAATATGGAGGCTAACAACTGTCCATAACTCCAGTTCCAGGGGATCTGATGCCTTCTTCTGACCTCCACAGGCATGGCACAGCACAGGTGCACTTACATATATGCAGGTAATACACTCATGCACATAAAATAAAAATAATTTTAAAAAATTGTGTACTAAATACTGGAATTCATTATGACATTCTCATGCATGTACATCATAGCACTTTCCTTATATTCAGCCTCCATTACTTCCTGTTCTTCTCCCCTCACTCTAGTCCCCTCTCTCCTCCCAAACAGTGCCCTTTATACTTTCATGTCACGTGGATAGAGAGATGGATTCCGTAAATGGCAGAACAAAATGTGATACTTGTTTTTCCAGGTCTTGTTTATTTTGCTTAACATGGTATTCTCTAGTTCATCCATTTTCATGTAAATGACATAATTTCATTCATATTTATGGCTAAATAAGACTTCCCCATGCCAATATAGCACATTTTCTTTCACCATTCCTCTGTTGGTACACATCTAAGTGGACTCCATATCAAAGCTACTGTGAATAGCTCCTCGATAAACATTGATGCGCAGATATGTTTATGGTATGCTTAGATTCTTTTGGGTATGTTCCTAGAAGTAGTACAGCAGATCATGTTGTAGATGTATTTTAAGCTTTTTTTTTAAAGAAGAAATAAAACCTCCACATTGACTTCTACGGTGGTAACACTATTTGTTGTTTGTTTTGTTTCTTGGTGATAGCCATTCTGACTGAAGTGTTATAGAATCTTACCGTAGTTTTAATTTCATTTCCCTGATGGCCAAGGATGTTGAACATTTTTTTCACATATTTATTGGCCATTTGTGCTTCTTTTAAGAAGATCCTGGTAAACTGATTTTACCATTTATTGATTGCATAATTTAGGGGGTTGTCTTTGATTTTTATTTTTTATGTAATCTAAACATTAATCTTTTATAACATAGTAAACAATAAACACTTTTGAATGGTTTTCAACCACAATTATGTCAATGTCTAATGTCTTCAGCTCCTATATGGGAGCTGAAGAGATGGCTCAGCAGTAAGAGAGCTGAGTGCTCTTACAGAAAGACCTGGATTGATTCCCAGCACCTACATGGTGACTAATAACCTCTGTAACTCTAGTTCCAGGGGATCCAATACCCTCTTCTGGCCTCTGTGGGCTTTGCACAACATTGGTGCACTTACATACTTGTAGGCAAAACACTCATACACATAAAATAAAAATAAATATTTTTTAAATTTACTCTATTATATGGATCATGTCTGATATTACAGAACCTGCTCAGCCTCATTTTATTGATTTTTTTTCTTTGTTTTCAGTTCCACTAGGCAAACTGTGTAACTTTCACTTGTTCCAAGAAATAAAATAAAACTACTTCTAAAACAAAAATATCTTGGCTAACATAGAAATAATTTCACCTTTAAGATCTCTGACCTGTATTCAAAAAAAAAAGCCTGGCACTGAAAAGAAAACCTTTAAAAAATTGCTGAAATGTTCCATGACTAGAGGAAGTATATTCTGTTTGGAATTGCTTGGCATACTAAAACTACTAATTGCAAAATTATTAAGCTCCTTAGCAGAAATTAGATAACAACACTACTTCTTCCAACTCTGTTTTTAGCATAATGTATAATGTCAATTTTAATCCAGAATCCCATTTACTCAAATCACACTATTATTGGTTTCTTGATACTCAACTATAAATAAACTTGAGTTAAGGCCACTTGAGGACATTATAATTTCAGTTTACCCATTGATTTACATGATATATTATTTATGTTGTACCATTAGTTTGCATCATGCTTTGAAAAGTAAATGCATGGCAAATATTTTCTTCTGCTATAGACCTGCAGCTACAAAGATATAATAGATACGTTGACTTATTTTATGAAGATCGCAGCATTATTTTAAGCCATCTACAAGAACAATGCTTATATCATTCAATGAAAAATGATTGCATGACCACAGCCATTTTAATGTACCCTCAGATTATTTATGTCTATGATAAGCCAATAGACTTCAGAAAATAATAACCCAAAGTCATTATCAATGATAGAAATCAAACTAATATTAAGAAATACTAAATAAACAGGCATTGGGTTTCAAAACCCCACCCCCAAAAACAAATTCTGAAAAACATCTTTTTCACTGTGTATCAAGGTGTGCAATGTTTTTGACTAGTCAAGTCTAATTCCTGTTGAACTAATGTTTAATGGAATTAGAAAGTAAGCTCAAATTTCATAATCACTCCCTCAAAGGAATATCATATTCTGGACATTTTTGGAATGAAAAGATGTCTCTCTTGTAACGACATTTTTTTCCACATTTTTTAAAATATAACTTTCTGTTATATTTAAAACTTGTTCTATTAACTTGTTCTATTACAGTGTCATTTAATTGAGAAATTGTATTTGCTATACATAAAATAAAACATGTTTTTTTAAAAAATAAATAAAAAGAAATTGGGGAATGCTAGTTATCTCAATAGTAATTAAACACAAAAACATTTGCATGATTATAAATTATTTTATTAAAAGAAAGGCATAAAAGTTTTAATGTAAATCAATTATATCCATTGACATCGATAAAACTGATTTAAATATTTCACTTTTAAAATGGTTTCAACATAAGGTAATTTCTAATGTAAAGAATAATAATGTTGGAGGCTGAAGAGATGGCTCAGAAGTTAAGAACATTGGCTGCTCTTAGAGAGGACCTGGGTTCCATTCCTCTACCCACATGATGGCTAACAACCATGCATAACTCCAGTTTCAGGAGATCCAATGCCTTCTTCTGACCTCAATGGGTATTGCCCGACATGGGTGCACTTACATACAGGCAAGCAATACATTCATACACATAAAATAAAATAAAAAATGATATTATAAAAGAATAACAGTCTTATATATTTAATTAGACAATGGGATATAAGTTAAAACATATCTGAAATAAAAAAAAACATATCAAAACAAGAATTGAAGTAAGGGATATCAAGAAACATTAATGAAACACACTACAAAAATAATGAATAAACCAATGGAATGTGAGTTGAATACTCTGATAAGACATCAAAAGAAGCATACAAGTGTCCAACTGGTATATGAAAATAATTCACCATTGCTAATAATTATATAATTACAAATAACATAACAATGAGATATAATCCCACACCTATCCAAATGGCTATTATTAAAAAAAAAAAAAAAAAAAAAAAAAAAAGGTTTGATTCCCCCAGCCTCATTCACCATCTCAGCTCCCCCATCCCATTTCTCCTCCTAGTGTGGGCACTGGCCCATTTCTTCTCTTGGCATCCCAGACCTCTGGACTACCCGCCTGGTCCAGACACCCCACTACTTCCTCATCCTTTGCACCCAGACCAACAGAATTCCTCAGTTCAGTACCTGGGAGTCCTCAATCTTGTTCCATCCCCCACCTCGCCTTTACATACCTGAGACAAGCCTTCATCCCTGGTTGTCCTACCCCCAACCAGGATTCTTGAGACCAACTTTCATCTCTGATTACCTGAGAGTCCTGAATTCTACCTCTACCTAGCAATCCTCCCAAATTGTACTGTGCCTGCTGACTAGAGGGATCCAGAACTTAGGAGAAAGCCTGAGAACATCTGATCCTCATCTGACTTGGGAGTCTCTCAGAACTCCTGAGCAGCAGGACTAAAGCCATCTGGCCCCTCCAATATAAAAGCAAAAGAGAGAACCTGAACCTAGACCAACCAGCTTTTCATTCCCAACAAGTAAGTCACAAAGGCACACAAAATTTACACACGGAAGCAGACCTAAACTCAACAAAGGAACACTTGAGTCATACAAGAATCAGAAACTACAAAAGAAATCCACATCTCAAAGTCACAGCAAAAAAAATAATAACATGAAAAATCCAAATAATATATCCCCACCAAGTACCAAGAGTCCTGTAGAGGAGCACAATGAGCCCCCCAGAGATAACACAGGACATGGAATTCAAAAGAACAATTATAAACATGATAAAATAACTCAGTGAATTTAAAGAACACACAAAGAAATAAATCAAAGATTGAAGAAGATAGGGATAAACTTCTGAAAGAATTCAGAAAAGAGTTAGAAATATGGAAGACTACTCAGGCTGAAATGGAGAAGGAAGTGAAACACTCAGTAAGCCAATTAGAAATGATAGGAAAAAGTCTAACCAATAGGATGAATGAAATGGAAAATAGAATATCAAGACTGGAAGATAAAGTGGACAAATTAGACTACTCAAGCAAAGATTATGAAAAATTTAAGAAAATACAAGAATGGAATATGCAGGCATTGTATGACACCCTAAAAAGAACAAAATTATACATTATAGGCATAGAGGAAGGAGAAGAATGTCAGGATAATGGCATGGACCAGATCTTCAACAGGATTGTAGAAGAAAATTTCCCAAAATTAAAGAAACTCATGCCCATACAAATACAAGAAGCACACAAAACACCAAATAGACAGGATCAGAGAAGAAACTCTCCATGGCACATTATACTAAAAATCACTAAACATATAGAACAAACAGAGAATACCAAAAGCTGAAAAAGTAAAAGAACAAGTCATATACAAAGTAAAACTCTTCAGATTTAGAGCTGACTTTTCAGTGCAAACTATGAAAGCCAGAAGAGCCTGGACCAAAGTATTCCCAGTTCTAAATGACCACAGATGTCAACCCAGATTACTTTACCCAGCCAAAATGTCTATTATAGTCAAAGGGAAAGAAAAATCTCCCATGACATAAATAGGCTGAAAAATTCATGTCCAGAAAAAACAGCAGTTCAGAGAGTTCTCGAAGCAATACAAAGAGCTGAAGAAAGGAACGACTAGGCCCAATGTGTAACAGAAAGAAACTTAATGAAGATATAACTGTGGAAATGCAGTTACACCAAGAATGCAAACAGAAATCAAAATGACAAGAATCAATACACATATTTCATTAATAACTTTAAATATCAATGGACTGAACTCCCCAGGCAAAAGACACAGACTAGTTGTGTTAAGAAACAAAACCCATCTTTTGTTGTCTGCAAGAAACCCATCTCACTTTCAAGGACAAGCAATACATTAAGGTGAAATGATTTTTTTTTTGAAAAAAAAATATTCCAAGAAAATGGTACTAACGAAAAAGCAGGAGTTCCAATTCTAATATCTGACAAAATAGGCTTCAAACAAAAACTAATAAAAAGAGAGAATGAGGGCCACTTCATTCTGATCAAAGGAAAAATTGACCAAGAAGATATTACAATCATGAACATATATTCATCAAACTCTGGTGCACCCAACTTCATAAAAACAATACTACAGGACTTGAAGGCCCACATTAATCCCAACCCATTAACAGCAGGGGATTTCAACACCCCTATTGTCTCCATTAGATAAGTCAACAGGACAGAGAATTAACAGAGAGGCATTTGAATAAAACAATACCATACATCAAATGGGTCTAACAGCTACCAAATATTTCACCCAAGCATCAAAGAATATACATTCTATTCAGTGTCCCATGGAACTTTCTCCAAAATTGACCACATACTGGGGCACAAAACAAACCTCAACAAATACAAAAAAACAGAAATAATTCCATGCATTCTGTCAGACCACAGTGCAATAAAGCTTAAAATCAACACCGGAAGAAACTCTAGTAACTACATGAACACATGGAAATTAAACAATATACCCCTGAATGATGAATGGGTAAAAGAAGAAATTAAGAAAGAAATAGATGTGTTCCTGGAACTAAATGAAAAGCACAATGCAACACAACAAAACCTCTGGGACACATTGAAAGCAGTCCTTAGAGGGAAGTTTATAGCTCTAAGTGCCTATATTAAAAAATCAGAAAGATCACACACACACAAAAAATGACCTAACATTGCAACTGAAGACACTTGAAAAGCAACAGTAAATGAAACCCAAACCCAGCAGACAAGAAGAAATAACAAAAATCAGAGCAGAAATTAATGAAATTGAATCAAAGAAAACAATACAAAGAATCAACAATACCAAGAGCTGGTTCTTTGAAAAGATAAACAAAATTGACAGACCATTATCCCAGTTAACCAAAAGAAAGAAAGAGCACCTCCAAATCAACAAAATCAGAGATGAAAGGGGAACATCACATCAGACACCAAAAAGATCCAGAACATTACAAGGGAATACTTTAAAAGCCTCTGTGTTACTAAATATGAAAACATAAAAGAAAAGAATGGGTATCTAAAAACATGGGAATCACAAAAACTGAACCAGGAAGAGACCAACAGCTTAAACAGACCCATAACACATAAGGAAATTGAAACAGTAATGCAAAACCTCCCAACTAAAAAAATACCCAGGACCAGATGGATTTACAGCAGAATTCTTCCAGACATTTAAAGAAGATCTACATTAAATACTACTTAATTTATTCAAAAAGATAGAAATGGAAGGAGAACTTCCAAATTCCTTCTATGAAGCCAGCATCACTGTAATACCTAAACCAGGTAAAGATAAAACCAAAAAAGAAAACTATAGAACCATTGTCCTTAATGAACATAGATGCAAAAATGCTCAATAAAATACTTGCAAACACACACAGACACGGCAAAAAGATGATCTACCATAATCAAGATATTTTTATTCCAGAGATGAAGGGATGGTTCAATATACATGTCAATTAAGTTATTGTGATAAATCATATAAATGTGCAAAGTAAGTTATAAATCATATAAATGGACTCAAAGATAAAACCACATGGTAATCTCAATACATGCAGAGAATAACTGACAAAATTCAACATGCATTTATTTTCAAAGTCCTAGAGGGAATTTGACTGGAGGGAACAAATCTCAACATAATTAAAGCCATATACAACAAACTCACAGCTAACATCATTCTAAATGGAGATAAACTAGAAGCATTTCCATTAAAATCAGGAACCAGACAAGGCTGTCCACTGTATCCCCTACTTTTTAACATAGTTCTTGAAATTCTTGCAAGAGCAATAAGACTAGAGAAGGAAATTAAAGGACTAATGATATGAAAAGAAGAGATCAAATTATCCCTTTTGGCAGACAAGATGACATTATATCTACAGATGCCAAAAATTCTACCAGAAAAATCCTAGAAATGGTTAGCATTTTCAGTAGCAGGTCACAAAATTAATCCACAAACGTCTTTGGGCTTTCTATATACCAATAACAAGCAATAAGAGAAAGAGTTCATGGAAACACTCCCTTTCACAATAGCCTTGAAAAAATAAAATATCTCGGAGTAAACCTGACCAAAGATATTAAAGAACTCTATAATGAAAATTATAAATCTTTAAAGAAAGAGATTGATGAAGACACAAGAAGATGGAAAGACCACCTATGCTCATGGATTGGAAGAATTAATATTGTGAAAATGACCATCATACCAAAAGCCATTTATAGATTCAATGCAATGCCAAACAAAATCCCCTTGACATTCTTCACAGAATTGGAATATACCATCCTAAGATTCATAAGGAAGCACAAAAGACCTCAGTAGTCAAATCAACTCTGAGTACTAAGAGTAATGCTGTGGGATTACTATACCAGGTTTTAAACTATATTACAGAGCTATAGTCATAAAAAAAGCATTAAAAATAGACCCATAGATCAATGGAATGAAACTGAAGACCCAAATATGAGTACATGCAATTTCAGCCACCTGATATTTGACAAAGGGGCCAAGAACATTCTTAACTTGGGGCCAAGAACGCACAACATCTTCAGCATATGATGCTGGAAAAACTGGGTCTCCACCTGTTGAAGAATGAAACTAAACCCCTGTTACTTACCTTGCACAAATGTCAACTCCAAATGGATCAAAGACCTCAGTGTGAAACCTGCAACTCTGAAACTGTTAGAAGCAAACATTCGCAACAACCTACAAGACATAGGTGTAGGAAAGGATTTTCTTAGTTGGACATCAATTGTTCAAGAAATAGGATCAAGAAATCAATAAATGGGACCCTATTAAAATAAAAAGCTTCTATACATCAAAAGAAGCAACCAAGGAAGTGAAGAGAAAATCCACAGAGTGGGAGAAAATCTTCACCAGCAACACATATGACAGAGGTTTAACATCTAGACTATATAAAGAACTCAAAAAACAAAGAATCAAGAAAGGAAGTAACTCAGTTAAAAGATGGGCTAAGGAGCTGAACAGAGATTTCTCCAAAGAAGAAATAAAGACAGCTAAGAAGCATCTTAAAAGGTGTTCAACATCGTTAACAATTAGGCAAATTCAAATTAAAACCACTTTAAGATTTCATCTTACCCCAATCAGACAGGCTAAGATCAGGAGAAAAAATGATACCAAATGTTGGAGAGGATGTGAGGAAAGGGCACTCAGTGCAATGCCAATCAAAATCCCCATGACATTCTTCACAGAATTGGAAGGGGAATGCTCATCCATTGCTGGTAGGATTGCAAATTTCTTCAACCCCTATGGAAAGCAGTGTGGAGAACCCTTGAAAAAATAAAAATGAACCTATCATTTGACCCAGTTATACTACTCTCAGCATATACCCAAAGAACTCATTCTATTGCAGAGACACCTGTACATCCATGTTTGTTGCTGCTCTTTTCACAATAGCTAAGAGGTGGAAGCATCCTAAGTACCCCTGAACTGATTAGTGGTTAACAAAAATGTGATGCATTTACACAATGTTGTTCTACTTAGCAGTAAAGAAAGATAAAATAATGAAATTTGCATGTAAATGGATGGAGCTAGAAACTTTTATACTAAGTGAAGTAACAAAGACTCAGAAAAACAAACGATGTATGTTCTCTCTCATATGTGGATCCTAGCGCCAATCCTTATAAGTGAGTATATATATCAAGACATAACTACCGGAACCAGGATAATGAAAAAGAACCAGGAGGTAAAGGAAAAGAAAGAACCTGAGAGAGAAGAACAGTAGGAAACAGGTGTTACTAAGGGAGATATGGATAAGAATGGGGTTATTTAAATGGAAGGTGGGAGGGAGGATTATACTAGGAACCCTGGGGATAAGAGGAAAGAAGGAGCTCAAGAAAGCTGGAACCTTAGGAGAAGGGTATTATCAATGGAAAAATGGGGAAAATTGGGGCACTTTAAATGGGGAACCCATGGTAGAAGGGTTAGACAGTGAGAGAATTAAATAATGCCTAGGTAGTTTTTTTATTTATTAAAAAATATTTATTGAGATAATGCTCCTCTGAGAATCAATAGGTTATCAAACAAAAACCCCAAGGCCTACTGCCTGATAACCTTTTTTGAGAGTAGTTGGTCAGGGTATTCCAAGAGACTCACAAAACAATATAAGCTATTACCATTGCTCCTGGTCACCCAACAGAACTTGATTGTAAGACCTTACTGCTAAATAATATTAGTGGGGAGTATAAACTCCCCAGTCATGAGTTCTTGGCCAGGTTTACAATACTAAGCATGAGTTCCTTCCTGTGGACTGGGTTTTAAGTTCAACTTGAAAGCTGTTGGTTACCCCTATGATATTCATGCCTAGCTAGTTTTAAAAAAAAACAGAGGGAACCATATTAGTCCAACAATCTACTGACAAATTATACATACATTATCTCTACATAAGTCCATTTGTATAGCTAAAGGCTACATAACAAGAAACAGTGCCAGACAGGAGATATGTTCCTTTAGTTGTTGGTCAGGGTGGTCCAAGAGGCTCTGAAAATTACTCAAGCTATAGTCATAGCCCTTGATGACTCCCAGAACTTGAGAGTAAGATCCTACTGCCAAAGACAGAACATACGTCAGACGCAGATTTGGAGAAAGAGAGCTGCAACTGACCTGGAAGATGAAGCTCTCATAGCTTTGAAGATGAGCTCTCGTAGCTTTGGAGAACACTATGAAAGTGCAAAGGGAAAACATCAATGAATGATCCAGCGCCAGCTTCAAGACAAAATAATCACATCAGCGGCCAACACAGCATACGTCATTGGTGCAGTGGTGGCACTTTTGCCTTGGGAGTGATCAACAGCTGCCTAATTTGACTAAAAACCAATCACAGGGAGGAAACTCAAGTGTGATACTGTAATATAACCTAATACACATGGTTGGAGTGGTCATAGATCTTAGAGAAAACTCCAAAACTCTCACATTACTAGACTAATGTGATTTCTTACTATGTGCAGAATATGTATCCCTATGTTTACAGAAAAATATCCCAGTCACCACTCACCAAAGAGGCTCATTTTTCAGCAGTCAGAGACTAATACCAAGTACCACAACTGCTCACACACAGACATTGTCTATGACTTGCCCAGGCCTAAGGGACACATCTTCAATGCAAACTCTACACCTAAGGCTCATGGAACATAGAACAGGGATAAAGAAGAGGACAGTAAGGAGTCAGTTCTCAATAATGAAGCTCCCTCATGCAGCAGGGGCCAGGAACACAAAAGGTCACAAATGGCCAAAGTGTAGAGATCAAGAGTCTGCTGAATTATGGTCCTTGGACAGGACCCCTTTATTAAATTTCATCCACCTAATGCTCAGAGACCATCACAGGAGAGGGAGCAAAGGGATTTTAAGAGTCAGGGAGGATGGGCATGACCATATGGAAACAGAGTCGTACGAGCTCCTGGGAACCTGCTCATATGATTCTATGGCTATGGTGTCAGCACACACAAGTCCTGTGCAACTTCAGGCAGACAGTAACCCAACATAGAACTGGGAAAATGAACAGCAGACCCCAATCTTATCTGAAGGAATGTTGGCAATTGATTGCTGCTAGATGAAGAAGAGCTGATCTTCTTAAAACAAGGGACTCTAAATAGGCTGACTAGACTCAGCGGATGCACTTTATCCGGGGAATGGCTGCGGGCACTGACAACATAGTGGGCAGTAACATGGATGACAGAGTATATGGGCTCCAATGGGGGGCAGGCTATGGGAGGGTGCCATTTGGGATGGTATAAAGATGATTAAGATTGTTTGAGATGTTCTGTATGAAATACACAAAAAAATCAATAAAATAAATAACTAAATAAAAATAAATCAATTAAATAAAAAATAACAAAAAAGTAAAATATATAAAAGCAACTGCTGGTAAAAATGTGGAGAAATGGTCAAGAGGGGGTTAATGGGAGACCGATATTGTCAATGGGAAAATGGAGGATACTTTAATTGAGGAGATGAGTGAGGGTTAGACAGGGAGAGAGAGAGGAAAAATAAATAATACTTAGGTGGTATAAAAAAACAAGGGAAAGGCATTAGTACAAAAGCATACTGAAAAATACACATAAAATATCTGTACATGACTGTATATGTATAGCTGAAGGATATATAACAAGAAACCCAGTGTCAGACAGGAGAATCCTCCCTTTGAGCTGTTGGTCATGGTAGTCCAAGAGACTCCCAAAATAACATAAGCTATTGTCACAGTCTTTGATTGACTCCCAGAAAGTGAAGGTAATATCCTACTCCTTAAGACAGGACATACATGGTACATAGGACTTGGAGCAATGGAGTTAGAACTGACCTGGAAGCCTCCTCCCCAAACACTAGCTTTCATAGTTTTAGAGGAAACTATTCAAACTGGTAATTAGTAAATGGTCCAGCCTCAGCTTTCATGCCTACTAACTACAACAATGACTGGCAGAGCAAACTATATCAGTATATTAGTGACACTTTATCTTGGGGATCAACAGCTATCTAATTGGACTTAAAGCCTACTCAATGGGAGGGAACTCACTGTAAACATAGCCAAATATACATGGTAGGAAAGTTCATAAATTCTATAGAAAACCCCATGTATGACACATCCTAAGACAAATATAATTCCTACTACATGCTAAATATTGATCCTTATGTCACTGCTCATCAAGAAGCTTCTTTTTTGCCATAGATGAAGACTATTCCTGAGTTTCACAACTAGTCACATGCAGAGAATAATTGTATGTGAGATGCCCAACCCTAAGTAACACACCTACAATGGAACCTCTACCCATAAGGCTCATAGAACATAGTGGAACAGGGGGTAAAGAAAAATTACTAAAGTATCTTTCAATTCTCACCAGCAAAGCTTCTCATGCAACAGAGGGTGATTAACACAGGTCACAACTGGCAAAGTACAGAGAATAAAAGACTGCACACTGTGTATCCCTGGAAAATCTCACCCATCTAGGGCTCGGGGACCATTGCAGAAGAGGAGGCAGAAAGACTGTAAGAGCCAGAGGTGGTGGATGACCACAAGGAAACAGTTTTCCAGGCAGCTGGGAACTTGCTCATATGAACTTATAGCAATGCTGACTTCTTATACAAGAAAGACCCCTGAAAACTCAATCAAACTAAAACTCAGCATAGAGTGGGGAAATGGGCAGGCGACCATAACCTTAGCAGAGGAATTACTGGTATCTGATGACTGCAGGATGAAAGTTGGTATTCTTTATTTAAAGAATATTTTATTTACTATTTTTAATTTTTTAATTATTTTTTTAATTTTTAATAACTACAGGATTAGAAGCTTTTCACTACAGCTTTAACATAGTCAGTAACACACTCCAGAGCAACAGTACATCTCTTTCACAAGTGGGTTCAAGTTTTTAGGTTCACAGTTGAATTAATATACTTATATATTATTGAACTCAATATAAGCCCTGTAAGACATAAAACTGGATGTTTTTAACCTTTAAAAAAGATCTCCATTTCATTTTAGAATATATTGTTCCTTGCAGAAAGACTCATTGTTTCTGCTACTAACACTGAGCTGTTGGCACATGCATCTCTAATCTGTTTGTATCTGATTATTACTAGTCATAATCGGTTGCACTTGGATCCTTGGCACCTGTGTATGTCTATAAAGTCATCAGGCATATTTCAATGGTAATGTTTATCACTTCTACTGATTAGCATGACATAAATTTCCATGCTTCCTCCTCAAATATAATACATTTTTTAAAAATTGTTAATTTTTTTGTGCGTGTGTATACTTTTTTTTATTTTATGTGTCTAAGTGTATTGCTTGCATATATGTGGGTATACCTGTGTCATGAAATGCCCTCAGAAATCAAAAGAGGGCACTGGATCCCTGGAACTGAAGTTACAGGTGGTTGTTAGCCACCATGTGGGTGTTTGAAATCAAACCCGGTCCTTCGCAAGAGCAGTCAGTGCTCTTAATCTCTCCAGCACAAAAGCTGGTTGTTAAAGGGATGATAGGCTGAATAGGCTCCAGTAGATGAACTCACACTGAGGGACATCTGGGTACACAAACTTGACTCAATAGGCCTTCACATATATAACAGAATGTGTGAAAATTGGTGGGCAGGTTATGAGAGGTGCAGATAGATGAGGGGGCCTAAATATGATTAAGACACATTATATGAGATGCACAAAAATTCAATAAAATATGTATATTGAAAAAATGTGGTGGATCCATTCTCATAAGCTTTCAGAAAGAAGGGCATTGTGCAAATTTAACAGTGAGGAGAAAGCTGGTGCACACTGTACTAAGTGAAATAAGACAGTAAAACAAATATCACAAGATTCTACATATATAAAGTGTTTAAAATAGTGCAAGTTGTTGCCAAATCATCTGTACAATACTGACATTATTACACACATAAAATCTGTAAAGGAGCTGGACATGGTGAAGCCTGCCTTTAATCCTAGCACTCTTTGTGAGATTAAGGCCAGCCTGGTCTACACAGGGAATTGCAGGCCAGCTGGGGCTAAAAAGAGACCCTTTCTCAGACAAACAAACAAACACAAAATCTGTAAAGAAAGTAGCTCTCATCTTAAGTGCTCTAACTTCAATAACTTTTAGTAACTAATATGGTGATGAAAAAGAAAGAACCCAAATATTATTTACATACAACAGCTAAAAAAGACTACTGATAAAGAAATGATTTTAATAATTTTATGATTCTAATATAATAAGTATACATGAACATGTACTTTTAAAACATAGTACTCAACTTACTGAAAGTCTTGTGAAATTTTTTGTACTAGATATCACAAAGAATAACGCACATAAACCCAGACATACACACTGAAATGGACAGTCATCCTGTACACATCCATGACCACACTGCATATAACTAGGAAACAACTGTATCTTCTAGAGACTAAAATAATTTTAAAACAGAATGAAAATATTTCAAAAATAATAGAAAATATGACAGATTTCTTTTCCAGACTATCTAAAAATCTAAAAACAGAGTTTATAGTAAAGGAAGCACTACAGAAGAAGAAAGGAATTATTTAAGAATTTTGGAATAAAAATAAACAGGGAATATTTTAGCCAATAAAAAACTAAGCAAATTTTAATACCTTGTCCTCTGAAGGACGAATGAGGGGGTGCAGAGATTTGCTCAGTGGTTAACAGCACTTACAGCTCCTGAAATGGTCCTGATTACAGTTCTGAACACTTATATAAAATGATTCAGAACTGCCTATAACTGTAGCTCCAGGGCATCTCTGTAATCCCTAGAACTCTGTCCTCATGCAAACACACCCATATGCAGACACACCACACATGTGCATGTGCGTGCACACACACATAATTTTAAAAGCCAATATACAAATTTTTAAAAGTGAACAAAAAAGAAAAATCATACATATATCATAAAGAATAGAAGTTTGCAAATTACATGGATAATTTAGAAACAAAAAGTTGCAAAATCCTTTCAACATCATTAATTTTGCATTAAAAAAAATCTCCATTTTTAGATACAGCATTTAAATAGTTCATCATACAAATGATAATTTGAGTAGTATTGATATTATTTAGAGTAGAACTATAACTGTAAGGCAGGTATGTGGGCACACACCTGCAATCCCAGCCTTTGGAAGGCTGAGGTAGAAGGACTTTGATTTATTAAGGTCAGCCAAGGAACAAGACTTTATTTTTAAATGAGAAAAGAAAAGGATAGAAAATAGGGACAGGAGTGGAGGACAAGGGAGGTGTGCTAGAATGGAAGTTGAGAGAAATACAACTCAAAATAATTCAGGAGTGATTTGACTGTAAGCATTCATATGAATATTTGAGAAATTATAAGTTAAGAACTTAAAAAGTCATCTCTGTTGAAGGGAATTTTCTCCTGTCTGGCACTGTTTCTTGTTATAGAGCCTTCAGCAATACACATGGACTCATGAACAATTGTAATAAAATGTGAATAAAACCTGGGTGCATATGTTTTTAACATTTTTAATGGAAATAATATTTTCCATTTTCAAGTATACAATCATGTGAATCGTTATCCATTCATCTGTTCATCAAAAACATAGTATTATGTAAATTTTGACTGACCTGACTTGTGATAATAACTCATAGTTATCACTGTTTGATTATGCTACTTTTCATCTCAGTGCTTTTGCATGCCATAACATGGACTCTGAAGGATATATATCTAATACACATAATCTGTGACCATTGAAACCACAATTTTTGGATACTGAAGTTCATCATCACATGATGGCTGTTTTGTTCGCTTCTCTATCCACAGCATCTAGAATAGTTCCAGAAATTAATACTCATCTGTAAAAACCCATTACATAAATGAATGACAGAAATAAAGTTTTCAAATGCACATTATTTCTGCTTAACCTTCTGAGTTCATCTTTTACATGTGTTGTATGTATAACCACTTTACTGCAGTATAATTAAATGCTATAAAACTCACCCATTTAATACAGTGTGATGGTTTTTACTGTATTCATGGAGTCATGTAACTGTCATTGCGACTAACCAGATTATTTTCCTCACTCCCCCAAAACCCAGTGTCCCGATTTTCCCTCCTGCCCAACTAGACCTAAGGTATTTTCTATCACAATAAATGTATCTTTCATAAAATCCATATGAATGGAAACATACAATGTGTGGCCTTTAGAGGAGAGGTATTTATTGGATTCCAGGGCCTGGGCTGGGTGATTTTAAAGTAGACCTTATGAAGCAGAGAAGAGTTTGAGAGTGAGTAGACAAAGTCTTCCAACCATTTTGGTTTGTGCATCAGAGTAACTCTGGCCTCACAGAATGAGCTAGAAAGTGTTTCTTTGTCTCCTATTTTCTCATAGAACTTGTACAGAATTGGGGCACATTTTTAAAAGGATTGGAAAATTTTCTTAGTGAAAGAACCTGGTCCGACATTTTTGTTTACAGCACAGTTTTTTTTCTTTCTAATGAATACAGTTTTAAACGTATTCTGTGTCTACTGGGGATTTTAGATTCTTCAATAAATTTTATCATTTGGATCTTTCTAGAAATATTCCTCTTTCATATAGGTTGCATATTTTGTTGGCACAGAATTACCAATAAGAATCCCTTTTAATGCTTTTATCTTCTTAAAGAAACCAGTTCTCTCCCTTCTGTTGCTGACTTTTGTTGTTTGAGGTTTCTCCTCTTACTCAGTCTAAATTTTTTTTCAATTTTATTGATTTGTCAAACAACCATTCTTTATTTTGTTGATTTACTCTTTTTTTCTGTTGTCTATTAATTCACTTCCTTCTCAAAATATTTTATTTATTATTTTTATTTTATGTGTATGCATGTATTGCCTGTGTGTATGTAAGTGCATCCATGTCATGTAATTCCCACAGAGGACAGAAGAGAGCATTACATTCCCTGAAACTGAAGTTACAGACAGTTGTTAGCTGCCATGTGGGGTGCTGAGATTCAAACCTGGGTCTTCTGCAAGAACAACCAGTTCACTTAACTGCCAAGCCATCTCTCAAGACCCTACTTAATTAACATCAAATATTTTTATTGTTTCCTTCCTCCAGAGTCTTTAGTTTAATTTGTTACCTTTCTTGAGGTAAAAGGTGATGTTGATTTTATATATTTGTTATTTATGAAGACATCTATATAAATAATTCTCTCAGCTTTGACTGTCCACTCAGTTTTGGTCTGTTGTGTTTTCACTTTTATTCCTCTTAAAGTATTTTCTAACTTCTAACAAATATATAGGAACTCTTTTGACTATTTCATTATCTAGGAATAGGTTGATTGTTTTCCATAGATACTTTACTTGCACTGTCTTCCATTACTAATGCCTAAGTCCATCCCATTGTGCTCTGCAAGCATACTTTATATCATTCTTGAATTTGTTTGCTCAAGTTACCATAAAAGTACCATAAAGCTGGTGGTTTAAGCAATAGAAATGTGTTGTGTGACAGTTTTGGAGGATCTAGATAATCTAATAAAATATGGTTGCTAGAGTGGTTCCTAAATCAACGTGACATAAACAAATTTGGATACAGACACATAAAAAGAAAGATATACAAAGACACATAGGGAGAAAATGACCATATATAAGCAAAGAAGCCCAGAACAGACTCTCCCTTCTCAGCCCTTAAGAAGTACTAATCCTATTGGCTCCATGAATTTTTGATTTCGCTTCCAGAACTATGAGACAATAAATAAGTTAAAGCAAAGGCAAAGTTTTCAAGTGGGATCATAACGGCACTTAGTTGGGAAAGAGGCTAAAGCATTCTGGTTCCATTCTGCTGCCTTCATTACTGTGATATAGGAGTTATTTGTCAATAACAGGACAGAAGGCAGAAGGAGAAAAGGGTAAAATACAGCGATGCCATTGTTCTTATTTACAGTCAGGGTTTTCTTCTTGCACAAAGGCACCTGCACTGCTCCTCACTTCTGGTTTATTTGTAGAATAGTGAATATCTTAGTTGTGACATTTTTGTCAGAACTTTTGTTGCTATCACTTTGAATTAGGGATGAACCTTCAAACTTCAACATATCCTTCATAAAAGTTTAAAAATATATATTTGGCAATATAAAAACTGGGGATGTTTTAAACACAAACTTAAAAAATAAGTGGTAGTCCACTCAAATGACATAGGATAAAGTCACCAAAATTCTTTAAAAAATAGTTAATCAAAGCCAGGCATGGTGGCATATGCCTTTAATCCCAGCACTTGGGAGGCAGAGGCAGGCGGAGCTCTGTGAGTTCAAGGCCAGCCTGGTCTACATAGTGAGTTCCAGGACGGCTGGGGGTAGAGGGAGACCCTGTCTCAGAGAGACCAAAAAAAAAAAAAAGTTAATCAAATAAGAAAATATTTGTGATATTTATACCATTAATCAAGGTAATATTCAGCACTTTTCTGATTAATATTTCTTAAGCACTTGTATGTTTTAAATATGTGTGAGTTTTATTTTACTTAAGTACGAATGCTATACTTAATGTACTATTTTCTTTTATAGATGTGGATATGAGTCTCAGAGCTTTGTAGTTACTTCAAGATCACACAGACAGCAAATACCAAAGTATCTGAATGGCAGCATGTCTGACTGTAATGCCCCTTCTGAATGCTTCAGTACTAGCCCACTTCATTACTGTCCCCATTCTGCTCTGTTACATAAAGCCATAGCCACCTGTATGCACTGATATAGGAGCTATGTCCATTTGTAATAACTACTTATTAAATGTTTGACTTCACATTAACATACAGGCTTCCTGAGGAGAGAGGCTGTGTCTATAGTTTTATAAAATTGTTTCAAAATAGACACTCAAAATGGATATACTAATTATTTTTCAAATAAACAAAGTCAAATGAATGAGCCAATGGATACTGTTTTGTCATTTTCTTGTGCACAAAGGTACTATATTGAGTGATCACTTCCTCCTTTGTCAGACAAAAGGAAAGGCAAACAAACACTATCTTCAGCATGATCCATTCTTCAGGCTTCCTAATACAACTTAAGATAGCAAGACCTTCTGTAGGCCAACAGAAATTACTTGTAGGACTGATACATCTTACAAAATTACCTTTTAGATATGAAATATATGTGATTTAATCATATCAAAGAACTCATAAATGGGCTTTCTAAAATGAAAGAATATATTCAATCACAGATGACCTAGTTGTCTCTCTCCCTCTCCCCCAAATCATGCAATGATCCCTGCCTCTCCTTCCCCTCCCCTCCTTGCCTTCCTCCCTCTCTCCCCTCCCTCCTATTCTCCCTCCCTTCCTCCTCATCCTCCTCATCCTCCTCATTTTCCTCTCTCTGTCTCTCTCTGTCTCTCTCTGTTTCATCTGTATTTTCTCTCTCTCTCTGTCTCTCTCTCTCTCTCTCTCTCTCTCTCTCTCTCTCTCTCTCTCTCTCTTTCTCTTATAGTCCTATCTAGTACCTCCCTCTGTGTCCCATGTCAGATCGTCTGGTACAGGTTAGATCACAGGGTATTAAGTTTGCCTGCCACCTGAAAACTTGTGGATCAGAAACCCCTTTGTTTCCTGGATTTGAAGGGAAGGGCCTGTCCATTCAAGGCCCCATTTTGTCTGCTTATGGCCATGATGCTACATCTCTCCTGATATTTTGGAACTCAAGGGTCTGTCCCTCTCTTCAGGGCCCATGCCCATCATGCTATACAAAGTGGTTATCTTTTCTTTTTTAATGTTCTGCCACTTTGAGGACCAAATATGGCTGCTCATTCTTTGTAACAGAATGGTATTTTAACTAAACCCTAAATAATAAGCACCCAGTGCCAAAGAATCAGTAATTAAAATTCCAGACTACAAAAATGGCATTTGCAATGTTTCTGTGGAATGGGAAAATGTGATAAACTTGAGCTACTAAGGAAACAGAGAAAATGGGTATGTAAAAAGTGAAGGTTTAGAGGAAATCATTTTAAAGACTTTACCAACTCTTATAGGTCATTTAAAGGATTTTTGAATTCACCCTTGAATGAAACAGAAGATGACTCATTAATGGCAGGATCAATATAATTGGAATTGTACTTGTAGCAGCACCCTAGTAACCCTGTGAAGAACAACATGGGTCAGAATAGTACTGCAAGAAGAGAAGGGGAGATGGATCAATGGGTAAGAGTGCTTACTGTGCAAGTACGAGGACCTGAATTTGAATCCTCAGCACCCACATAAAAACATGCAGTATGGCCACACATGCCTGTAACCTTGGTGTTATGCCATCTGACCTCTACACAGATGCACATGAGCATGCACACTTGCACACATACAAGCATAAAGCATAACTTACACACAAAAGAAAATGGAAAACTAGAAAAAAAGGATATTGCTGTGAGAGTCTACAGGACATAGCAATAACCAAAGCAAGAAAAGATGGTGACATGCTCTCAGGCAAGGACAAAATGGGGTTGCAGAGAAACTGAGTAAGTGAACTGGGATTCAGTGCTGCATTAGACAAAGGTAACGAGAGTGGTACAGGAACTGTCAGGCCATTCCATTTGCAACCCTCAGCCACTCTCTACTGATCCATACTTCCTTTCTCTCTGAGGAATAATTCCAATATAAGGAGTGCTTAATTATAGCATCTTGATTTTCGACAAAACCAACTCTCTCAATATGGACTGCCAAAGTAACCACAAATATGTTTCTAATTTTAAATGTACACTAGTACTGCTCAAAGTACAGAGATGTGAAAGCTAAGGTATATAGTAAACTTAGCTTGTCAAGGTTTGCACAGGCAATGAGTACCTGAGATAAAACAGTAATTTAAATTTTATGACAATACAATTATTTATAAATGTATGTGTATGTATGTACACACAGGGTTTCTAGAACTAATGAAAGATGGATGGAAAAAATAAGGTTTTCAAGCTTAATAAGAGAACATTACTTTCTGCTCTTCCTAAGCTAATTTAGCTTAAATCATAATACATATGCATCAAGTAACCCAATGTTGGGTGAGCAATATATAATCTATAATGGTCTTTGGGGAAAAAAGTCACTTTGTCTTCTCAGCAGGGCAGACTATTCCTTCTCGCACACACACGAAAAATAATTTTATTATTGTGCTTCAATGCAAATTCTCAGAGGGGAGCAGCTGTACAGAAATGCTTCTACTTATTTCATTAAAAATAATAAAGCACAGAGAATATTTCATCTGAAATAACGCCTTCCCCATTTTCATTAACTGTGTTATTCCAGTGTCAAAACTCTGATTCAGAGTTGGAAGGAGTGCATTCTAGAGAGCTCTAAATCTGCGTGATAGGAAGCATATAAACATTCAAGTATCTAATTGCCTTTAAATTAATAATACACTGAGCAAAATGGGAGAAGAAATATGTAGGTCACCCAAAGGCATTCCCAGATCTTGTTTTGGTTTGCTTCCTTAGGATGGGCCCTCCTAAGTATCTTATTCATCCACTTCTAATATTCTCAGTCCTAGACTCCTCTGTAAGCTCTCCTGCAACATTTTCACTGTTCTAACTTACCTGTTTCCCAGGACTGTCTGTTCTGTAAGGTTAGAAGCTTAGATTATTTTGTTTCTTGGAAGGGCCTCAAATTTTTGTTCATGGATGAACTAGACACTTTAAATTCAAGATTACTATATGAGATCTCTTACTTAGAGAATATAAGTTGACCCCTGGAGAATCATAACAGAGCTATTAGTGTCAATCATAGGTTTTCAATAATCCCTTGTAGAACTGTAAAAATGTTGCCTATATGAGATCTCTTACTTAGAGAATATAAGTTGACCCCTGGAGAATCATAACAGAGCTATTAGTGTCAATCATAGGTTTTCAATAATCCCTTGTAGAACTGTAAAAAAAAAAAAATCACTGGAAAGACTTGGAAGAACATGGGTCACCTGAGTCCTCTTACCCCACCAGCACCCCTACAGCTGGATCCAGTCCTGCTTTTGAATATAATATATGATTTTTTCCTTCCTATGAAGGCTTAAATCACATTTCAAATCATCTTCTCTTCCCAGAATATGAACAGACTCAGCATCTAACTCTGAATTCTCAAAGTTCCTTTACTGGAATACGTAACCACCCATCTATGCACTTGTGTTCCCTCTCTCCATTAGCAATTCATTCACCCATGCATGTTTTCTGTCCTTTTCCATTAGTTCAGATACATTTTAATAAAGACTATCATTTTATCAATTCTTTTCCTTACCTAATGATTTCAAAAATCTAAAGTAGCTCATAAAATGTTCAAAACAGATTGTGAAAATCTGATGTAAATAGATCTATCAAGCTCCATCTGAAATAAAGACTTTTTAAAATTCCTGAATTTTAGAAATTTTATTGACAAAAAAAGTGCATGAATAAATGAACAGAGGCTGCAATTAGCCCACACAGCTCATTTATTTTGAACCTTAAGTTTCTTTGGTTTTTGTCACCATTTAGAACCATTTGGTTGATTGATCTTGGAGTATCTTCCTGCATTTAAATTATACAACTGCTGAATTCTTGAAAGGCAAGACCATTTACAATTTAATTGTTTTTAACCAGGGCTTTAATAATAGCATGTATAAAATGAATATTCAGGATTTTTGTCAAACTCGTATTAAACTTTTCACTCAAGTGTCAATTTCCATAATCTCGCCCTGTTTTTCACAGTAAGTAATTAATTGGGTTTCTCACAATCACTTGTCTAATTCTCAGGCCGAATCATCAAACCTCAATAATTGCTTGTATAATTTTGAAAACTTAGGCAAGCTAGATTGCCACAAAAACTTTTTGTGAGAAAATCCTGTCACAACAGGTAATACTTTTGGTCTTATTGGCAAGAAGATCTTTCTAAGAGAATCAACAAAGGAATAAAACAGCATTTCAGCCAACATTTCCAATCTAAAAGTAGGAGAACACATCAAGTTGAGTGAGGAAGTACAGTGGAACTGAGTGAAAATGAAAAGTCAGGTGCCAAGTATTTATCCTCTGAGGTTTTATTCCACTACCAGTTCCTATTTAAAGCACACTTCACAGTTTCTATTCCAGCTGCTACCTTTTGTAATGAACAAAGAGAAAGAGAAGCACATAAACAAAGTATTCTTTGAATAAGGAGCTAAGTATAAAGACATCTGTCTTCTAACACTGTACAAGTATACCTAATACCTAATAATGAAAGATCCCCCTCTGTTTTCTTTCACAAGGAGGAAAGTGGTCCTATAAAGGAGCCTTAGGGTACAGTCTTCAACATTTATAATAAGTGTCTTGCTTTTCTGAGTTTTAAAAGTGAGTAGGATTTTTCTCTAATAGTGGCTTTTCCTTTCAGTAGCTCAGAGAATACCACTAGTTTAACAGAATTTTTACAAGAAAAAAATCTGATCATCTTTGCTATATTCAAAATGACTCCCATAAAGTTATTCCAGGGTTTAGAATGACTTGGATGGATAATGATATCTACTCAATAAGCTGCAAGCTGTCCAAGAGTAAAACAATATATCTGGATTTGTAAATTATTTCTGTACAAATATCTACATTACAAAATAAGCTTTAAATTCAGTGCACTACAATTGCATTTAACTTGTAGATCAAATAATTACTCAAAGTCATTGCGAAGTGTGTCTCAGTCACAGCACTCCTCCAGTGTGTTCTTCAGAGCTTGATATAAAGCCACAAAACCAGAGCTCAATATTCAAAATGTCTTCACAAAAGAAGACAATCTGGGGCAGTCAGATGAGAGTCAGTGAAAGACTTGGGTAAGTGAAATCCATCAAATCAGAATTTTTCAAGAGGCAGGAACGCAGGAAAGGCAGCTTTTGAGTTTTCTAAGACTCATGTGGAGATCAGCCGGGAGCTGAAAGTTCAGTCCCATATGTGACCCTGCATGACATCACAGTAGACTGTATAATCAGAACTTGCTCCACATCCTGCCTCCCAAGGGATAACCTGCAGGAGTATTAACATAGGACCTATCACTAATTTACTACAACTATGGGAAGAAAAGTACATTCTCTAATATAAGGGGAAATACCCACTTAATCCTTGAGATTTTAAAGATTGCCCTCTTTCATTTTGCATGTTGAAAATGCTCTTTTGCTATTGAAAGCTGTCACCACATGCTGTCTTTGGGAAAGATACAATGGCAAACTCTACCCGGTTTCTCTCTTTTATTTGTTTTTACTTTTTATTTTATGTGTATGAGTGTTATCATGTGTGTAAGTGCAGTGCCTGCAGAGGACAGGAGAGGATGTAGGATCCGCTGGAACTGGAGTTATGGATGGTAGTTAACTGCCATGTGGGTGCTGGGAATTGAACCCAGGTCTTCCGCCAGAACAGCCAGTGTTCTTAACCACCGAGCCATCGCTCCAGCCCTGGCTTCTCTCTTTTTAAATGTATTGTATGTATTATTTTTTATTTTAAATGTATGAGTGCATTGGTTCTGTGTATATAAGGCACCATGCCATGCAATGCTCGCTGAGGTCAGAAGAGGGTGTTAAATCCACTGGGACTAGAGTTACAGATGGCTCTTCAGCAGTTAACTATCAAGTTTGTGCTGGAAACCAAACCAGGGTCCTCTGCAACAACAACCAGTGCTCTTAACTGTTGAACCATCTCTCCAGCCTGATGATTTCTCTCCTAACAATTTTTTAATCATTTGCTCAAACTACTAAAACTAGAAGAGCACAAGCTGAAGTCTGGTATTATTCACAGTTTTTACTATCAATGGTTTTACTTTCTTTATCTTAGTTTCCCTTGAAGATAAATTTAATAAAATTGAGAAATTCAAATAACATAAACATATGTATGTAATATGTTTTAAGTAATTTAAATAACCTTAAAAAAGTTTTAAAGTAGATGAAACAATTTAATAAAGGCACAAAAAGGGGCTGGAGCAATGGCTCAGTGGTTAAGAGCACTGGCTGCTCTTGTGGAGGACCCCGGTTCGGATCACAGCACCCAAGTGGTAGCTAAAATCCATCCCTATCTTCAGGGGTTCAGATGCCCTCTTCTCAACTCCATGGGCATTGCACAACATGGGTGCACTTACATGCAGGCAATACACTCATACACATGATATAAAAATGGTAATTTAAAAAAGAAGAAGAAATCCAAGGCCGGTAGTGCTGTCCATGTACCTTTAATCCCAGCCCTTGGTAGGCAAGGCCAGGTGAATCTCTGTGACAATGAGGTCAGCCTGGTCCACATATTGACTTCTAGGGAGATCCTATCAAGAAAAACAGAACAAAACAGAAAGAAAACCAAACAAACAAAAAAAGGAAGGCAAGACAGGCAGAGATACAAATTTTTTTTAATAGAATTTATTTGTTTATTTATTTTTGTCTTTTTGAAGCAGGGTCTCCCTGTAGCCCCAGCTGTCCTGGAACTCACTATGTAGACCAGGCTGGCCTTGAACTCACAGAGATCCACCTGCCTCTGCCTCCCAAGTGCTGGGACTACAGCTGTGTGCCACCACACCCGGCGAGAGATACAATTTTATACAAATATCTGAGCTACCTGAAAGGATAAACATTAGTAACAAAAAGCTGAAGACAGTTCTGTTTTTATGTACCAGTTACAATTCTGTTTCATGCATAAGGCATAATAATAAAATCAGATATTATTTATCATTGTTCAAACGTTGGCACCAAGAAAAGAAAAACAACTCTGAAAGTGACAGGAGTCATAGCCCTGACACAGATGCATGTATTTGTTTGACAAGTTCCACAGTCCGCTTCAGAAACACACAACTCCTTGTCAAGCACGTGCAGCTATGAGAAGGGCAAACGTTAACTCTAAGGTTCTGGGTTATATGCTTCCTAATCTGGTTTCTCTAACGAGCTTTTGAGACAAATCAGGTGAAAATCAAGCTGATTTCAGAAGCACAAATTTGTCTCAGTCTAATTTAACACCACCAATTATTTGATAAAAACTAAAAGTTAAATAATCTAATTAATAGTAGAGCATAAATTCAATATGAGTATCCAAACTCATTAACAACATAAAAAGTTCACATACAAATATCCTTTAAAATTTTTATTGACTGCACATTAATCAAATTCTACAAGAAGCTCAAGAAGGAATTTTTACTGATAGACTACTCAAAGTATTCCTGAAAAATAAAATAAAATTCTCTTTAAATCTGTGGATGCTGCATTTGCATATGAAAGATACAGGTTTCTTTGGATACAGAAACAAGGTTTACACATTCAAGGAGAAGAAAAAGATACATGCAAAATCAAGAGGACTCAGCTTCTACAAATATTAATATACATGTTTCTGACATTCATTGTTCTGTGCTACAAGAACTTCAATGTCCACAGTTGCATACCTGACTTTAATATGACACCAATGGTAAAATTCCTTCTTTTCATCAGCCAGACAAGAGGGAATTATTTAAAGATAGGTAATGTGGTGGTCATACATGTAATTTCCATTGCTTTGATCTCTTTTAGGGGAAATAAGAATGTATGTTTAATTAAGCAAATTTCTCTCTCTCTCTCTCTCTCTCTCTCTCTCTCTCTCTCTCTCTCCTCTCTCTCTCTCTCTCTCTCTCTCTCTCTCTCTCTCTCTCTCTGTAAAAGATATTGGTAGGAAAATGCCATGGGAAAGGATGGATTATGTTCTTTCTTGGAGAACACTTGAAGTGGCCCTTGGTTCCTCTTGGCCAACAGTAAGAGTTGATTCCTGACTATAACAGTGATAATTATCTGTGTGAAAACCCAAAGAACAATAACTGGTTTGGCTCAGGATGAAGGGAAGCTGAAAACAGGGATCATCACCTAAAGAAAATAAGCCCTTGATCAGCATATCAACAGAATATGATCAACCTCATTTCTCCTTGAAAAAGAAGATAGCCTATGTATTTTAGATATCCAGTTTTGTAGGCGACATAATTTTGCTCTGTTTTGTTTTTGTTTTTTGGGTTTTTCTGGGGGTTTTTGTTTTGTTCTGTTTTGTTGTTTTGGTTTTTGTTTCTTTCTTTTTTATCTGTTTGTCTGTTTGTATTTGGAGACAGTGTTCCCCTGTGGTCCCAATTGGCCTGTACACCAGGCTGGCCTCAATCCCACACAGATCTGCCTACTTCTGCCTCCCAAGTGCTGGGATTAAAGGAATATGCCACTCTGCTGAGCTATTTTTTAAGCTTTCTACAATGATTGAATTTTTAAATTTTCATTGCTATATATCCTCATTTCTTAAAACGAAATACTGACATTTTAATATTTTGTGACATTATAGAAATAAAGCTGTAACACCACAGTAAACTGAGTGGAAACAAAAAGAAACACATTTTGTTAAATGTCTTTAGAGAGGATTTCAAATGCAAGGCATCAGAAACAAGGTATCAGACGAAGAGCCCAGTGAGCAAGCATTCTAATTATGATTCTGTGATGCATTCTGGGTTAGATTTTGGGTTTCATTTTCTTCATTGCCAAAATGTGAGCTGCTAAAGAAGGGACATGAAATGTAAATCACCTTTAAAATATCTTATTCCTTCAACTGTTCAATTTACATACTTTTCAAAGTTCAAATCTTGTTCATAGTTTCCTTTGAATTAAAAAATTTATCTACATTTTTATTCCTCTTAGAGCCAAAAATTAGAATAGCAAAATAATCATATTTCTAGCAATAAATGATTTTTAAACTGTGGTCTATTTATGTAAAAAGTTGCCATACAGAAATGACCAAACTGACTCCATCTTATTCTGATTTTCTTACCCTGTGTTCCTGTCCAGCCACACCTCCTGCCCTTGGTAACTACAGTCAGGCAGAATAGCTCCATGGAGGCTGCCCCTGCTGTTTCGGGGAGTACTTTATTTCTACAATACTGGGAAATTTACATTCAGCCAGGCAGAACATGCTCTCCCACCTAGACCACCAGCTCCAGGGAGCCCATTGCTTCTAGAATTCTGAAAAACTTGTTTTTCCTAACCCAAACTTAACAACTTTTTGTTAACTGAAAATGTCTTTGTTACACCCGATATGGTGTAACTGTGGTTATTAGTTTTGATCCTGGCATACTGTCATTGCGGTTTTAACCTTTCTAAACCCTGCTCTGCCTCTGCTCAGAGTCCAGAGGTTTTTTTGGGTGTGAGCTTGCTCTCAACGACCATTGGCTAATTAAAAAGGACTATTAATATAACCATCACTGTGTAGCATTTTTCTGTGCCTCGCACTAAGTATAGCACATATGATGACTATACTGTTGTATTCAAAAAACACTGTGCAAAGATTTCCTTCTTTCCTACAACCTCACCAGCACTTACTATCTTTTGTCTCTTTGACAACAGTTATTCTAAACTCTGAAATCCTGATTCTGTTAGTTATTTTTCTTGTTGCTATAGTCAAATACTGGGCAAGAACCAACATACAGAAAGAAGGGTTTATTTTGCTAGTTAAAGAGAATTCAGTCCATCTTAACTAGGAAGGTGTGGCAGCAGTGGCATGAGGCAGCTGGTCAGAGCGCATTCACACTCAGAAAGGAGACAGTGATGAATAGTGGTGCTCAGCTTGCTTTCTCTTTGTAACACAGTCTGAGACCTCATCCCATGGAATGGTGTTGCTCATGTTTAGGGTTTATCTTCCCACCTCAGTTAATACAACGTGAAAATCTCTCACAGATATTCTTAGAGGCTTGTCTCTTCAGTGAAACTAGAGCTTGTCTATTTAATGACATTACTGATCACACAGATATTTGTTTCATTCTACATCAAAAAGATCAAATATCATCAGCAAAATACTTTATAGAGATAGAAGAAATCTGTATTTCATTTACATGTGACATTGAATTTTTTTCTTTATTTATTGAGCATTTAAATTTCATACATCATTTCCCACTCAAATCCAGACCCCCCTCCTCCATCCACACTTCCCCTATCCCCCCACCAAACCCTATGCACTCTGCCATACATGTTGAGTACTATTCATTCAGGTGTTTGTACCCAAATGTCCTTCAGTCTAAATGTATCCAATGGAGTCTAGTCAGCCCATCCAGTGGTCATATGTAAGTCATACTCTCCCTCACCCAGCAGCAATCAGTCTTAAATAGTTCCCAATCTAGTGCTGGCCTGCCATCTATTTCTCACCTCCCCTTTGGGCCCTTGCTTCATTGAGCTGACATGGGTCCCACACTCAACACCACCACTGCCACAGGCTCACACAAGAAAGCCTCAAGTGGCCTGAAAGCTTCCACCTCCCTGCGTTCATGAAGCAGCCCTGGCTCTTACATTCTATCCACCTCCTCTTCTGCAATGATCCCTTGAGCTGTGGGTGGGTGAGGTTCCATATAGGAGTTCCATCCTACACTCTAAGTCTCTTATTCTCCAAAACTAGGCCAGTTGTGGCCTTCTGTGTGCATCACACTCTGGAAGTTAGATCATCAAAACAATTTAAATGCCAAACTCTTTAAATAAGCGTTAGATCATACTAACATTTTTAGGTTATTCTTTGATAGTCACCAAAAATCCTGAATCATCATTTAGACATAAAATCATTAGTTTGCTGTATGTCTGATAAACCACACTATTGTATGAAGCTATAGGTTTATTCTTTTAGTGAATTTTTTCAATATATTTCATAGAAATTGATGCATTTCATACAATAAATCATATTTAGACCCCCTCCCCTATCTTCACCCCCTATATTCCCCTCCCATGCTCAATTCCATGCAGTCTAGTCTATCATGTCTGTTAAGGCCTATGGAGTCAAGTTTGTGTCCCTTACTAAGAAAACCAGCTCTCCCTTGCCCCATGTTGATCAGCTGCCCATGGTTCCTCAGCTAAGGTTGGAACTTCTTGCCCATTTCCCCAAGTTCTATGCTGGCTTTTTGCCTGACTTGAGTTTGCATGGGTCTTGTACATGCTGTCACTACCGCTTTAAGTTCATATGAGCAAGTTCCCAGCTGCTTGGAAAACTGCCTGTTTCCCAGAGGTCATCCACCAACCCTAGTTCTTACAATCTTTCCACTCTTTCTTCCGCAATGGACCCTGAGCCCTGGGTGGGTGAAGTTTAATATAGGAGTCTTATCTGGTGACATACACTTTGCAATTTCTTATTCTCTACTTTTTGGCCAGTTGTGGCTTTCTGTGTTAATCATACTCTGTTGCATGAGGAAGCTTCACTGGTGAGAGTCAAGAGATGAATTATTTGTTTTAAAAATATTTGTGTGTGTGTGTGTGTGTGTGAGAGAGAGAGAGAGAGAGAGAGAGAGAGAGAGAGAGAGAGAGTATATGCCATATGTGTAGTGGGAGGTGTACTTGCAGAGGCCAAAAGAGAGTGTAAGATCCCCTGGAGCTGCAGTTACAGGGAATTACAAACCATCCTACCTGGGTTCTGTGAACCGAATTCTGGTCCTCTAGAAAAACAGTAAACAATCTTAGTAGCTGAGCACTCTCTCCAGCCTCTAGGTATTCTATCATGGCTCATAAGTAAGCTATTTGAAGTCATGTGTGGTGTATGTTATAATATCAACTCTGGAGTGGCTGAGGCAAGAAATCATCCTGGACTATATAATGAATTCCATGTCAGCCTGCACTATAAAGACCCTGTATTTAAAAAATTACACTATCTTAATAGCTATGGTCAAAATTCTTTCCAGAATTGGGGTGGGGGTGGGGATAGGCTATGATGCATAGTAAAAGAGATTTATGGACCTGGCTTCGTTGTAGGTGCTGGCAAGTCTACAATATGTAAGGTTAATCTGCAGCTGGAGACCCTAAAGGACTGATACTACAATCACGACTCCAAATGCAGTATGGGGGCCGGATTTCCTTTCCTCTTAAGGATTTGAGCTAATTAAATAAGCCCAGCAGACCTTATGGAGGTTCACCTGCTTTACTCAGTCTAACAATTTAAATGTTAATAACATCTAACAAAAACTTCAAAGCAACAGTAAGACTGGTGTTTACCCATACATCTGGGTGCCAGAGACTAGACCAGCATATAGTTCAAGAATGCACACCACAAAAATACTAGACACAGTTTCCTCTAGAGTAAGGATGGGAATTATGAGACAATAGGATTTGTATTCTCTGTGCTGCTCACTTTATTTTTTCTCTTCATTTTTTCCTCTAGCATGTTTTGTTTACATAATACTACTTAAAATGTCATTTGGATAATAATTATGAATAAGCAAATATGTTCAATTAAAGAAGCAGACAATACTTGGAGCATCATATTTTATGATTTAAATTACTAATAAAACTTACACATGGAAAATCTATTCTATCTTGTAAAACAGTCATGTATTTTTATTTTAAATATCTCCAAAATATGTTTTTCAAAGTCATTTTCCTGTTTTTCTTCATTTATATCTTTAATCATTTTTAACACTATGGTGTTTAAAATGTTTTCAGCTTCATTGTTGGAAGCAAATTTGGCTCAGTCCTTTGTTGACTTCTTTGTTTCAAATTATCCATGAATTCTAAGACTTTATTGGCATATAGATCTTTCATGCTTTCAGAACTTTATGTAATAATATCTAGCGGTATTGTGTTAAGAGGACAAGGAAGAAAGAACAAAGATAAAATATTGGGAAGGCAAACTACATTGCAATAGAATAAGGAAGCTCAGTACTAAAGGCCAGAAAAACAATAGAGCAAGATTAATGGCTGTGAATATTAAATAAAGAAGATGAAATGGAAGGTCTAGCAACACCATTACCACACTGTATTTTTCATTTTCTTCTCATTCTTAATGCATCTATTTTGTTTATAATTATATTTATGAAGCTCTACTTAAATTACCAATATAACTACTCATTTTCAAATAGTCATCAATTTGTTCCTATTTGAAAATGAAACCCAATGAAAGATCATGGACTCGTGAGTCAGAGGTCCTGGACTGTAATATGCTACTTATTCAGGGTCTGATTTCAGGCAAAGAAAACTAGGGAGTTCTGATTCACTATTTTCTCTCATGGAGTTGCTGTGATGTTTTCAATGAGGGAAGCTATGCCCATATCACAAAATAACACAAAAATTTTCTCCTTCCATAATTAATCCCATCAACAAAAAAGAGAGCTAATGAAAATAATATATTAGCACTGTTAAACTGCATAAAACTTAGTAGTTTCTGATATTTAAAGAAAAAGACCTGTTAAGAAGATAATACTGGAAAATTGTCAAAATTTCTTCTCCTTTCCAAATGAATCATGGAAAGGGTGCTGGACACTGAACCCAGGAACTTGCACATGACTTAAAAGTGGTTATCACTGAGATGCAGCACAGCCTTAATCATTCACTTCTCTCCAGTGATTACTACCTAGCACCTTATAGTCATGATTAAAAATCAAGAACTCTTTCCAGGCATGGTGGTACATGCCTTTAATTCCAGCACTCAGGAGGCAGAGGCAAGCAGAACTCTATGAGTTCAAGGCCAGCCTGGTCTACATAGTGAGTTCCAGGACAGCTGGGGCTACAGGGAGACCCTGTCTCAAAAACACCAAAAAAAAAAAAAAAATCATTAACTCTCCACTCTGACAAATATAAACTTAATATATTTATTTAGTAATGTTAAATACTATTTATAGAACAATGTTATTAATGAATAATGATTGTGGGATCCTGGTATTATTCCATCTCTACCAAAAATGTTTGCATTGTTAAGAGTGACTGGGTTTTTTTAATCTGATAAAGCAAAACTTCACATTTAAAAATGTCTCAGCAGTAGGTACAAGAATGCTTATCATAGTTTTATTCAATCCAGAGATCTTATTTTTAATTTAAGGTAGTATCTTATCAATATCAGGAATAAAAGTTTACTTTTATGAAGTTATTCTATTGAGAAGAGCATTAATTTGTGTTCATCAACCTGTGACAAAGCTCATCAATATAATTTCATATTACTAAATTGGTCTTATGAGCCTGAAAAATATCTTACTAACTATGCAGCTATTTAAAACATTATTGCATTGACTGTTATGTTCAAATTTTACATTAAATCAATATTAATGAAAACAGGACTAATTTGGATCCCCTGCCAATGATTTCACTGTCAAATTCTTGAGCTATGATAATATAGTACTTAGAAACATGCCTCTTTGTGTTCCAAGATAGCCTAGTTTTAGCTACTTTTCTTAACCTTCTAAAACAAATTGTTCATAAATTCAACTATGTCTGACCATTAGTCTTGTAATTTGTTTATTTTTGGAAGAGGTAAAGCTGGAAAACAATAGGTCTCTTAGGCAAATTTATCATTCTATGCTAGAGTTTTTCATGATTCTTCTTTCAGTCAATTTTTGTTGGTTCATGTTTTTCTAGAAATTTTAGTCAAAACTTAAGAGACCTGTCCTCTAATAA
>NW_008358642.1:1858306-1863862 GCF_000622305.1 Nannospalax galili | reverse complement strand
TTTTATCGCTTTATTTTAAATGATATATATATATATTATTAAAAGATAGGATGATTTTCTAAGTAATTTCTATTTTTAATTGATATTTACTCCTTCTACTTTCATAAACTTGAATGCTATTTCCAAAAGTTTCAAAGAACAGCAGACTAAATTGTGCTTGTTGAATCATAGAAGTTTCAAGATTGTCAATTCTGAATGCACCAAATGCCAGAACATGAACACATGAGTCCAGGATCATCATGCCAAGGTTCAATTGTTGACATCAACATTTTCTTATAACAGTCCCGCTTAACTTTCTTACTTATAAAATGTACATAAAATTAGTACTTACCTAATGAAGGCAAAGATTAAATGAGATGATACGAAAATAACAAAGAACATGTGCCACATTATAAATGTGTCATAATGTCTACCTCTCACTAGTAGGAATGTTGGGATTACAGAGTAGTCCTAGCATTTAGAGCTGTATGTTTACTTGGTGAGCCTGAATGTTGTGTTCTGCTTGAATCACATCCTCAATAACTTGAAACTATGGTTCTGAGCTCCTAAAACCTTCCTTACTCAACGGAAAAAGTCATTTTCTGTAAGTCACAGGCAAGAAAGCAGGGAAAAGAGACGAACATTAACAGAGAACACAGCCCCTATCTGGTGCTAGCCTTGTGCCCCTTTCAAGCCGTCTCTTTGAACAAAGAAAGCAGAGCCAAAACAAGATTAAGAGCTGAACTTCCTCTCCCCCCAAAAAGCTACTGCTACTTTAAGACAGAGGGTATTAAATTAAAAGCTAACAGATGAAGCGCTGAAGTTAAATAATAAATATGAGCCTGCTATACAATATCTAAGTTAACTGTATTTAATGGCTGAGAGGTACAGCTCGACAGTAGCATACATGCTTCGGATATAAGAGGTCCTGGGTTTGATCCCAAGCACAAAAAATGAGAAATGAATGAATAAATAAGTAAAAGGAAAGAAAATTTCCACTGCAATTATTAAGAAATAAATGACCAAGGGGCTGGAGAGATTGCTTAGCAGTTAAGAGCACTGACTATTCTTTCAGAGGACCCAGGTTCGATTCCCAGCACCCACATGACTGCTAACAATCTGTAACTCCATTTCCACGGAATCTAATGCTTTCTTCTGACATCTGTGGGCACTTCACAACACTTACATACATGCAGGCAATACACTCATACATACAAAAATTTTAAAATAATAATTAATTTTTTTAAAAAGAAATGACTGACCAGAAAATAAAGCTCAAAAAGCACAGTAAGTTTCTAAGGAAACAGAAAGGTGTGGCTTAGTTATAAAATGCCTCTTATGGGCTCATATATTGAAGACTTTGTCCCCAAATAGTGAATGTAAACATTGAAGAGTGAATGGAGCATGATAGGTTTGATCCACTGATGGGATCATAACTTGGTGATATTCTAGGGAAGTAGTGGAAGTAGGGCCTTGGAGGAAGACACTCAGAGGGCACATGAGATTCAAGAGTGTCTTGTCCCTGTCCATTCTCATTCATATTCTCTCCTCCTACCCCTCCTCCTCTTCCTCCTCCTCCTCTTCCTCCGCCTCCTCTTCCTCCTCCTCCTTTTTCTTCCCAGTCCTCATTCCTCTCTCTCTTCCCTTCCCTCTCCCTCCATCTTTCCCTCCCTCCCCACTTCATGACTGTCATGAGCATCCTTTGGCATATGTTCTCAGTATCATGTGATAACACCTGCCTCACCTCAGGTCCAGAGCAATGGATCCAATTGATCTTGGACTGACACCACTGAAACTGTGAGTCAAAATAAGTGTTTCCACTTTTAAGTTACATTTTGTATCAGTAACAAATAGCCAATTAACATAGATAGTATATGACTTTCTCATCACTGTGACTAAAATACCTAGTAGAACAGTATTAAGAGTGGAACATTAATTTTGCTTCATGATTTCAGGGGATTCAGCCCAGGTTTGCTAGGTACCATGCTCTTCTGTAGGACACCATGGTAGCTGGGAACATGTGGCAGAGGAGAACTATTCATATCATGGGGGACAGAGGTGGGGGAAGAGTGAAGTACTGGTGCCCCACTGGTTTTCTCCTTTTTTATTTCATTCTATCAAAGTCACAGCTCATGGGATGGTGACATCCACAATCATAGCAGGTCTTCCCTCCTCAGTTAATCCTCTGTGGATACACCCACTCAAAAACATTCAGAGGTTTTTCTCACTAGAGTCTTAGGTTACTCTAAATTCAGTCAAGTGGAAAATGAATATAGTCTATGATTGATTAATAGATAGATAGATAATAGATAGATGATAGATAGAGAGATAGATAGATAGATAGATTGATAGATACTCACAGGCTAGCCTGGAGTACACCACAAAGGGGCAGAAACAACTGGAGAGACCCTGCCTCAAAAACAAGGCGGAAGATGAAAACAATGTGCCTACGCACAAAAAATAAATAGAGAGATGAGATAGATAGATAGATAGATAGAAGATAGATAGATAGATAGATAGATAGATAGATGATAGATAGATAGATAGATAGATAGATGATAGATAGATGATAGATAGATAAAGATAGATGATAGATAGATGATAATGGATAGATAGATAGATAGATAGATAGATGATGATAGATAGATAGAGATAGATAGATAGATAGAGATAGATAGATAATGATGATGATGAAGAGAGATAGATGATGGATAGATAGATTGATAGATAGATAGATAGATAGATAGATAGATAGATGGTAGCTAGAAAGATGATACATAGACAGATGGATAATAGATGGTAGATAGATGATAGGTAGATAGATATAGATAGGATGATAGATAAAAGATAGATAGATAGATAATTGATAAATAGATGGTAGATAGATAATACATAAACGGATGGATAATAGATGATGATAGATGATAGATAGATGATAGATAGAATAGATAGATAGATAGATAGATAGATGATAGAGATAGAGAGATAGAGATAGAAGATAGATGGAGGTGAAGATAGATATAGATAGACAATAGATGGATAATAGATGGATAGATGGTGATAGATAGATAGATAGATAGATAGATAGATAGATTAAATAGATAGATAGATAAATAGATAGATAGACAGATAGATAGATTGATGATAGATAGATAGAATAGATAGAATCTCATTCCTTAGCAAACAAAAGTATGACATCAGCTCCAAACACAATCTCAAAGTGATTACTATAGGAAATAGGTTACAAAAGTTGCATAGTTCAGCTAGGAAACACTAATGACCAAATTATTTATTACTATTCTTAAATACAAGTTTAACTGGTCATTCTTTGTTTTTCTTTGTATAGGAATCCTCTCTAAAAAGTCACCTTGTATGTGTTCAATAGATTGTAAATATGGGGGAGTCACCAATATGCAATACCAAATGGCTACATTGAAGGGCTTAGGTTCTAACTTGAGGGGAAAAAGATTTTTAATGTGTCCATAAATTCTATCGATTACCCATCAAATACTGAGTAAATTCTCTTGTCATAGTCATGAACAAAGGGCGATAAGTAGTGTTAAAAGTATAAGAGTTCTTTTTCCCCAATAGACAGAGAAAGCTAGTCTGATAAGCAGTACTTGAGCAAAGAACCAAAGAAGAATGAGGACATGACCCAAGAGGATATCTGTGGGAAGAATTCCTCAAGAAGGAAACATTAAACACTGTGAAATACCAAAAGGAGTTCAGAATATGAAACTAATTAGTGACTGCTGTCATGGAGTTCACTCTCTATAGATTGAGACAGATGATGAATAAGCACAATCATTTGAAAAAATATCGAAGCATGGTGAAATACAGACAAAACTAATGCAGGCTGATGTAATGAGAAATGATGAGTGTAAAAAGACATGCTAGGAAAAATCAGCCTAAGGAGAGCATAAGGCTGATGTCCAGGTGGCAACCCCCAAGGGCTGCCTCCGAAAGGTGGTGAAAGACAGTGCCAGATAAGCCTGGTGGAAGAAAGAGGTCATCAAATGGAGAGCACTAAAATGCTAAACAAATACATTTCAATGCTGCTGTTATTCACATGGTTCAGCAGAGAAGTGGGAAGTAGAAACAAAGTCAAAGCAACTGGAAGCTATATACAAACAAATAAGTAAACAAGTGACAGGAAAAGTGCTGGAACCTTCTGCTGGGGAAAGTTTAATGCTCAGGATACTTGGTGGAGATGACATGGCAGAACTAAGGAAAACAACATGGTGCTTGATTTGTTTTTATCCAAGCGTAACTCTCTCCATTCATTCTTCTTGCTCTCTTTTGTTTCAATACTGACTTCCTTGCTTTGGAGTTACCTATCTCCCAAGATCTTAAACACATTTATTGAACATCATAACAGAACACCAACCAATCCATCATATTTTACCACTCTGAACCTGAACCAATTTAAAATTGGAATAAATATAGCAATAGCATACATATTACTCTCTCCTGCCCTTGGGTAATAACAAGCGTCGAGCTACCTGAAGAAGAATTCCACATCAACTCTGATTTGTTCTCCTTCCTGCTCAGAGGATGACTTGATAGTGCACTGAGTGTCCATTTCTATCTCCAAGCTATCATCCTTGCTCCTATGGCCTCTGCTATTCCAAGTTCCATTCGTAATGGATCCCTTGGATTATAGCAGACGCTTCATAATAACTTGGTGTATGACTCTGCTGTTTACTGTTATTTACTCAACTTCTACTTCTCTAAGAGTTCTCTTAGAAATGAATATTTAGCTACCATATTTAAGAAACTGATACTACCCCAGATTTCCCAAACTACATTTTTGTTTGTTTGTCTGGTTTTTGAGGTTGAGTCTCATGTATCTCAAGCTCACCTAAAACTCACTATGTAGCTAAGGATAACTGAACTTTTCTCCTTCCTACCTCCATCTCCTGAGTGTTGGGACTCCTGACATGTCCATCAAGCCCAGTTTTATGCTGTGCTGTGAATCAAGGCCAGGGCTCCTTCCATGCTAGGCAAGCAATCTTGCAGCTGAGCTACATCTTCATCTCTAGTATGTATTGAAGCTTTTTCATCTCTCCATGACCCTGACTTCTCACATTTACATCCTAGTCATGGGGGCATCCTTATCTTCTACTTTTTATACAAGCCTTCAAATAACTGTTACACCTTTAAGGTCTGGTAAGCCAAGTTTCTGCCCACAAGTCATGGCCAGATTTTTCAATGACTTTTTTTCACTGGTAAAAACAGATAATAATAATGATGATAAAAAGAAGCATAAACTGTATCCGACTTCAGTAAGATATCTGACATATAATAACCTACACAAAAATTTTAAATCAAGTTTATTTGAACATAAATACAATTAGAATGGCTCAAAGCTACATCTAGGCATAAAGCTGTTAAGTATAATTATAAGTGGCCATACATCTTTCTTAGTAGTTATAAAAAGCATTATTCCATAAAGGATCATTACTGGTTTAAAATACCTTTTTAAGAAAAGCAATCAAGCTGCACTACTATCCTCAGGCCTCTTGGGGTAAGTCTATAGCGCAGCTAGGGCGCCGGGAATCCCTAAGCCTCATTCAC
>NW_008358642.1:1850093-1852851 GCF_000622305.1 Nannospalax galili | reverse complement strand
AAAGAAAAGCAATCAAGAACAAAAAAGTATATTAATTATTTATCGGCACATACATAAAAAAGAAAAAAATAAATAGGCAAACAATAAGCATTTGAAGGAAAACTTGAGTAAGAGATTGGGAAAATTTTATCAATAGAGAAATTATGAAGTGGTCTGGCGAGATAGTTCAGCAGCTAAGAACACTTGCTGCTCTTCCAATGGACCCACACTCAGTTCTCAGCACATACATGGCAGCTTAGCTCTTTCTTACTTCCTGTTCCAGAGGATTAAATGCCCTCTTTTGGCTTCTGTGGGCAACAAGCTTGCATGTGGTGCATTCACATACACATAGGCAAAACCACTCATGTACATAAAATAAAAATAAAATCTTAAAAATTTGTTTTGTTTTAAAAGAAACTTAGAGGGTTGGGGAGATAACTAGGTGGGCAAAGTGCTTGCTGTCAAGTATGAGGCCTGAGTTCAGCTCCCATAGAAAGCCTGGGCCTGTGGTATATCTCCTTAACCTCAGCACCAGGGGTATGGAAAGAAGGAGAGGTGAATCCCAGAGGTTTGAGAGAACTGAAATTGTGAGTTCCAACTTCCAGGATATATCCTGTCTTGAAAAGAAAAAACAATGAATAAAAATATGGTAGAAAGTGATCGAGGAAGACACCGACATCGACCTCTGACCTCCACAAATACATGCACAAAAAAGCACACCTTCAAACTGGTACCTCCAAACACACATTCAAAGAAATGGAAAAGCAAAAGACCACAGTTACTGGAAAAGTAAAAATTTAGGAGAGAAGTTATCTGGATTGAATGCCTCCCTGTGAAATGCAAAACTGGAAGGCTTTGAGCACAAAAATGAGATGATTTGATCCTTCAACAGGATGTCCTTGAATACTGTGAAGAGTATGTACACAGTAGAACGCAAATTCAGTCATTGTGTTGTAAATATCTTGGATTAATTTGGCAGCAGTGGAAGGGATACCATATTGTTAGACCGTGAACATATTTGGACTGATACCAATAATGTGCATTCATATTCAGAAAGAAAAAGAATGCCTTAAGCCAAGGATCGGGTCAATGACCAACTCCTTCACATACTATCACCTTCGTATTCTACACACAGTGAGACAAGGTATCTGCTCCTCTTGTCCAACTAGAAAAGAGAATCCTGCCTGTCCAGATGTTCTTCTGTTATTTTAAATCATTGCCAACTATAAAGCCCCTGAGCATGTGCAGTTCCCTAAAACCCACACCAGATACCCAATGTTTGACCTTCCACTGGTGACACTCTACCAGGGAGAGCAAATTTAAGGAAAAAAAAAATGGCTCTGTTGTCCACATCAATAATACTCAAAAATATCTATGTACTTAAGGCAAATTATACACCTTGTGATATAACTTAATGATCATGAAAGGTAGAACTAATTAAAATGATCACTACTAAATAGTACCCTCCCATCAATATCCTCATGACCATAAATATGAGCAACTCAAGTACCCCTGCTGCTCCCTGGTGTATACATGTTTGATTTCTCAAATACTTCCTCTTCTGAATATCTGGTTTGCTGGCCTTCTCTGTCTTTTTATAACATCTTTTACTGACTAGAGCAATAACTGAGGCCAGAAGGGTCTAACCTACCCTACAACAATATTAAGCAGGGGAGTGGCTTGAGAGATGGCTCCACAGTTAAGAGCACTGACTGCTCTTACAGAGGATCCAGGTTTGATTCCCGGCACCCATATGGCAGATAACAACTGTCCATGACTCCAGTTCCAGGGGAATTCAACACCCTCTTTTGACCTCCCTGGGCATTGAATGTCACAAGAGCACTTCCATTCATGCAAGCAAAACATTCATACACACAATTTTTTTTAAAAATCATAAATAAAAATTAAAAACAACATTAAGCATTGTAGGAGAAAAATAATAGAATTGTTACAGTAGGATTTCCATTCATTGAGATGGATGAGATTATCAAAGAAGGAGGTTTGGATCAGGAGCTTAATTTGGAGTTTGAGACACTTGTTAAAGATTTCAAGAATAAAATTGGACATAGAAGTCAGTTCAGTCTGAAAATCTGAGACAATAATAACAGCTTTGATTTTTCAAGCCATAAGACTCAGTGAGAAAGTTTTTAAAATACAGATGAAAAGAGGAAAAAGAGAATTAAGATCTGACATTGACACAGTTTAGAGCTAACACTGGAAGAAAGGAGGAAGATCCAGCAAACGAACCAAAGAAAGGTAAGTCCACAGGGAAGGAGAGAAAACAAGACAATGGAGTCCCAGGAGTCAAAGGAAGAAACAAGCTTCAAAGAGTGACTTGTCAGTTGCTGCTGACTTATCAATTAAGATAAAGACAGAAAATTGGGTGTTGGATTGAACAATGTGGACAGCTTCAGAGGTGTTGATAAGAGGTACTTTTTAAAAAATTTTATTTATTTACTTTTACACCCACTTCCCAGATAACACCCTCACATAGCCTCCCTCCCCCGACAAGAGCTCTTATACTCTGATATTCCTGCTACTGTCTGCTGTGTTGTCAGCACCCAACCATTCCCCACTACATGTCCTTCTGTTGAATCTAGTCAGCCTAGAGTTTTTGTTTTAGGAGGGTCAGCTGTTCCTCATCTAGCGGTAATCAGTTGTCAATATTCCTTTGGATAAGATTGGGGTCTGCTGTTCATTTTCCCAGTTTTATGCTGGGTTACTATCTGGGAATCCCTTTGGCCACCATGGCCAACAACTCAAAAGAAGGTATCGCCTG